>NW_028154185.1:220000-242500 GCF_964211835.1 Anser anser
GCGCCGGGAAAAGCAAAGCAAAGCAGAGTAGGAAGAGCAAAGCAGAGCAAAGCAAAGGAAATGGGTGCCGGCGATACAAACCGAATCAAAAAAAGCAGCGCTAAGGAAAGCAAATGGAAGCAAGCGCAGGGAAAGCGAAGCGGAGAAGAGCGAGGAAAAGCAAAGCGAGGAAAAGGAAAGCAAAGCGAAGCGAAGCGAAGCAAAGCGCGACAAAGGGAAGCAAAGCAAAGAAGGGCCAGGAGAAGCAAAGCAAAACAGGGCCAGGGAAGACAAAGCAGAGCAAGGCAAAACAAAGCAAAGCAGCACAGGGGAAAAGCAAAGCGGTAGTTTTTGTCCTTTGGGGAATCGCGTGATGTCGCTTAGCGTCCTCGAAAACCTCACCCGACACCGTTCCCAGCCGAATAGCAGCAGCGGGACCCACCTGGAGGCTCGCGCTCGCCGGAGAGCGGCGGGGGATGCGGAACAGACGGTGCCGGGTGGCCAGCCCTCCTGCCCCCACCCTCCGGTTCCGAGGGGACAGTCACCGGGCTACGGGGAG
Source organism: Anser anser (assembly GCF_964211835.1). NCBI lineage: Eukaryota > Metazoa > Chordata > Aves > Anseriformes > Anatidae > Anser > Anser anser. Next base: position 220,539 of record NW_028154185.1, read on the forward strand.
GCCAAGGTGCGCGTCGTCCGAGGGTTTATGCGTTCGTAAATACACACCGATCGACTCGTCGGCAAAATCGGCGGGACGGTCCGCAAAGGAAGCCTAGCGCAGCAAAGCAGAGCAGAGCGTTGCAGAGGAAAGCGGAGCGAGACAAAGCAAAGCCCCGCTAGGGGAAAGAAAGCGGAACGAAGAAAAGCAAAGTCAAGGAGGGCCAGGAAAAGCGAAACGAAGCAGGGGGCGAGAAAAACCAAAGCAAAGGAGGTCCAGGAAAAGAAAAGCGGCGTCGTGAACACAAAGTAAAGCCAAACAGAGCAAAGCAGGGCCGGGAAAAGCAAAACAAAGAAGGGCGAGAAAAACCCAAGCAAAGGAGGTCCAGGAAAAGAAAAGAGGCGTCATGAATACGAAATAAGGCCAAACAAAGCAAGGCAGGGCCGGGAAAAGCAAAACAAAGAAGGGCGAGAAAAACCCAAGCAAAGGAGGTCCAGGAAAAGCAAAGAGGTGCCGCGAACGCAAAGCAAAGCAAAGCAGGTCCAGGGAAAGCTAAACAAAGAGGGACAGAGAAAAAAAAAAAAAAAAAAAAATGGAGGGCCAAGAAAAGCAAGGCGATGCGGTGAATACAAAGCAGAGCAAAACAAAACAAAGCACGGCAAGGAAAAGCAAAGCAGACCAAGGCAAAGCAAAGTAGCACGAGGAAAAGCAAAGCAGGGCCAGGAAAGGCAAAGCAAAGGACTTTGAGGCGAGGCGAAGCACAGCAGTGGTAGGAGAAGCAAAGCAAAGCAGAGAAGAAAAAGCAAAGCGGCGCCAGGAATACGAAGCAAAGCTAAGCAAAGGAAAGCGTGGCCGGAAGAAGCAAAACGTAGCAGGGCCAGGGAAGGCAAAGCAGAGCAAGGCAAAGCAAAGCAAACCCTGCGAGGAAAAAGAAAGCCTTATCGGGCAAAGAAAAGTCAGGCAGGGCCAAGAAAAGCAAAACGAATCGGGGTCAGTAAAAACAAAGCAAAACAGGGCCGGGAAAAACAAAGCGGTGCCACGAATGCAAAGCAAAGCAAAGCAGGGCCAGGAAAAGCAAAGCAAAGAAAAACAGTGCTGTGAATACGAAACGTGTAGTTCCTTAGTGTCGTTCGAAATCGCACCCCCCACCCGCCCCAGACGAATAGGAAGGGGCCCGTTGCCGGGTTACGGGGAGGCGGGCGTTCAAGAAGGCGAGGGTGTGGCAGCGGCCCCCGGTTGCTTCCGGCCGCCGGCCGCTCTGACATAAGAGGCTCCCGCTCGGTCACGAGCAGCTCGCCACCTGTGCGACTCGCTGTGGCTGGCTGCCCGGCCGGTTTGCTTTAGCTTTTTATCGTTACATAAACGATCCATAGATATATAATATTATATATACTACTTAAGAGTTATTACAAAAGAAAGTACTAAATAAGAGTAAACATATATATAACGAAAACATAATAAAAAAGGATAGTAGTAATAATAATAATAATCGTTGTCTGTTTCCCCCTTTACTTTTAGGAATCACGTAGTTACTTAGCGTCGTTCGCAACCCCCACCCTCCCCAGACGAATAGCAACGGGGCCCACCTGGCGGCTCGCCGGACAGCGGGGGCCACAGAATAGACCCGGCCCGGTGGCCAGATCCCTGTCCCCTCGTCCGCCAGTTCCGAGGGGACAGTCGCCGAGGTGGGGGGAGGTCAAGGTGTGCGTCTGAGGGTTTACGTGTTTCTAAATACACCGATCGACTCGTCGGCAAAATCGGTGGGACGGTCTGCAAAAGGAGCCTAGAGCAGCAAAGCAGAGCAGAGCAGAGCAATGCGGAGGAAAGCAGAGCAAGGCAAAGCAAAGCCCCGCTAGGGAAAAGAAAGCGGCATAAGGAAAAGCAAAGCACGGCCAGAAAAAACAAAGGAAAAAGGGTAAAAAAAAACAAAAAAACAAAAAACAAAAAACAAACAAACAAACAAAAAAAACAAAGCAAAGTAGGGCCAGAAAAAGCAAAGCAAAGCATGGCCAGGAAAGGCAAAGCAGAGCAAAGCAGCACAAAGAAATACATAGCAGAGCCAGGAACACAAAGCAAAGCAAACAAAGGAAGGCATGGCCGGGGTGGGGGGGGGAGAAAAAAAAAAAAATGAGGGCCAGGGAATGCAGAGCAAGGCAAAGCAAAGCAGAGCAAAGCAGCACAAAGAAATGCATAGCAGAGCCAGGAACACAAAGCAAAGCAAAACAAAGGAAAGCATGGCGGGGGGGGGCGGTGGGGGGGGGGATTGGGGGGGGGGAGGGGGAAGAAAAACAAAAATGAGGGCCAGGGAATGCAAAGCACAGCAATGCAAAACAAAGCAAAGCAGCACAAGACAAAGCAAAGCACTGTCTGGAATTCAAGGCAAAGTGAAGCAAAGTAAAACAAAGCAGGGCCAGAAAAGGAAAGAAAAGCAGGGGTAAGAAAAGCAAAGCAAAGCATGGCCAGGAAAGGCAAATGACAGTAAGGCAAAGCAAAGCAGAGCAAAGTAGCACAAGGAAAAGCAAAGCAGGGCCAGGAAAGGCAAAGCAAAGGACTTTGAGGCGAGGCGAAGCACAGCAGGGGTAGGAGAAGCAAAGCAAAGCAGAGAAGAAAAAGCAAAGCTGCGCCAGGAGTACGAAGCAAAGCTAAGCAAAGGAAAGCGTGGCCGGAAGAAGCAAAACGTAGCAGGGCCAGGGAAGGCAAAGCAGAGCAAGGCAAAGCAAAGCAAACCCTGCAAGGAAAAAGAAAGCCTTATCGGGCAAAGAAAAGTCAAGCAGGGCCAGGAAAAGCAAAAGGAATCGGGGTCAGTAAAAACAAAGCAAAGCAGGGCCAGGAAATCAAAACAAAGAAGGGCGAGAAAAACCCTAGCAAAGGAGGTCCAGGAAAAGAAAAGCGGCGTCATGAATACGAAATAAAGCCAAACAAAGCAAGGCAGGGCCGGGAAAAGCAAAACAAAGAAGGGCGAGAAAAACCCAAGCAAAGGAGGTCCAGGAAAAGAAAAGAGGTGCCCCGAACGCAAAGCAAAGCAAAGCAGGTCCAGGGAAAGCTAAACAAAGAGGGACAGAGAAAAAAAAAAATAAAAAAAAAAATGCAGGGCCAAGGAAAGCAAGGCGATGCGGTGAATACAAAGCAGAGCAAAACAAAACAAAGCACGGCAAGGAAAAGCAAAGCAGACCAAGGCAAAGCAAAGTAGCGCGAGGAAAAGCAAAGCGGGGCCAGGAAAGGCAAAGCAAAGGACTTTGAGGCGAGGCGAAGCACAGCAGGGGTAGGAGAAGCAAAGCAAAGCAGAGAAGAAAAAGCAAAGCGGCACCAGGAATACGAAGCAAAGCTAAGCAAAGGAAAGCGTGGCCGGAAGAAGCAAAACGTAGCAGGGCCAGGGAAGGCAAAGCAGAGCAAGGCAAAGCAAAGCAAACCCTGCGAGGAAAAAGAAAGCCTTATCGGGCAAAGAAAAGTCAAGCAGGGCCAGGAAAAGCAAAAGGAATCGGGGTCAGTAAAAACAAAGCAAAACAGGGCCGGGAAAAACAAAGCGGTGCCACGAATGCAAAGCAAAGCAAAGCAGGGCCAGGAAAAGCAAAGCAAAGAAAAACAGTGCTGTGAATACGAAACGTGTAGTTCCTTAGTGTCGTTCGAAATCGCACCCCCCACCCGCCCCAGACGAATAGGGAGGGGCCCGTTGCCGGGTTACGGGGAGGCGGGCGTTCAAGAAGGCGAGGGTGTGGCAGCGGCCCCCGGTTGCTTCCGGCCGCCGGCCGCTCTGACATAAGAGGCTCCCGCTCGGTCACGAGCAGCTCGCCACCTGTGCGACTCGCTGTGGCTGGCTGCCCGGCCGGTTTGCTTTAGCTTTTTATCGTTACATAAACGATCCATAGATATATAATATTATATATACTACTTAAGAGTTATTACAAAAGAAAGTACTAAATAAGAGTAAATATATATATAACGAAAACATAATAAAAAGAGTAGTAGTAATAATAATCGTTGTCAGTCTCCCCCTTTACTTTTACGAATCGAGTAGTTACTTAGCGTCGTTCGCAACCCCCACCCTCCCCAGACGAATAGCAACGGGGCCCACCTGGCGGCTCGCCGGACAGCGGGGGCCACAGAATAGACCCGGCCCGGTGGCCAGATCCCTGTCCCCTCGTCCGCCAGTTCCGAGGGGACAGTCGCCGAGGTGGGGGGAGGTCAAGGTGTGCGTCTGAGGGTTTACGTGTTTCTAAATACACCGATCGACTCGTCGGCAAAATCGGTGGGACGGTCTGCAAAAGAAGCCTAGAGCAGCAAAGCAGAGCAGAGCAGAGCAATGCGGAGGAAAGCAGAGCAAGGCAAAGCAAAGCCCCGCTAGGGAAAAGAAAGTGGCATAAGGAAAAGCAAAGCACGGCCAGAAAAAAACAAAGGAAAAAGGGTAAAAAAACCACAACCGAACAAACAAAAAAACCAAAGCAAAGTAGGGCCAGAAAAAGCAAAGCAAAGCATGGCCAGGAAAGGCAAAGCAGAGCAAGGCAAAGCAAAGCAGAGCAAAGTAGCACAAGCAAAAACAAAGCAGGGCCAGGAAAGGTAGAGCAAAGGAAAGAAAGAAATTGAGGCAAGGCGAAGCACAGCGGGGGTAGGAAAACAAAGCATCGTAGAGAAGGAAAAGAGAAGCAGTGCCAGGAATACAAAGCAAAGCTAAACAAAGGAAAGCGTGGCCTGAAAAAGCAAAAGAAAGCATGCGCAGGGAAGGCAAAGCAGAGAAAGGGAAAGCAAGGCAGCAGGAGGAAAACTAAAACAGTGTCAAAGAGGGAAGGCAAAGTAAAGCAAAACCAAACAAAGCACGGCCAGAAAAGCAGAGCAAGGCAAAGGAAAGCGAAGCAAAGTAGCACGAGGAAAAGCAAAGCATTGCCAGGAAAGACAAAGCAAAAGAACCAAAGCAAAGCAATCTGAGGCAAAGCAAAGCAAAGCAGGGGCAGGAACAGCAGAGGAAAGGAGAGAAGGAAAACCAAAAGTGTGCCCGGAAGAGCAGAGCAAAGCAAAGCAGAGCAAGGAAAAACAAAGAGAAGCGAAGCAAATGTAAGGAGCTGGCGGCCAGCCCTCCTGCCGGTTCCCAGTGTCTGCGGGGCAAAGACCGCAGGGCCCTCATGCCGGGTAGAGCTGGCGGCCAGACTCGGACGGTGGCTGTACCCTGCTCGCCCGCTCCCCGGCCTCCCTGAACCCTCATAGTCCGCCGTGACAGCGGGCAAGAACCATGTCTTGCTTTACCTGATTTTTTTTTTTTTTTTTCCCCCCTGCATTTATTTATTTATTTATTTATTCTTGCCTTCCATCCAATGTAGTTGTGGGAATCATGTATTTACTGATCGTCGTTCAAAACCTCACCCAACACCGTCCCCAGACGGGGAGCAGTGGGGACCGCCTAGCGGCGGGCCACACGGCTGGGGCCACAGAACTGACCATGTCGGGTGGCCGGGCCTGCTGCCCCCACCCTCGAGTTGCGAGGGGACAGTGTCCGGGCTGCGGGGAGGCCCAGCTGTGTGTCTGAGGGTTTATGCGTTCCGAAATATACCGATTGCCTCATTGGCAAAATCGTCGGGACGGTCTGCAAAGGAAGCCTAGCGCAACACAGGACAGCAGAGCAATGAAGAGGAAAGCCGAGCAAGGCAAAGCAAAGCAGTGCAAACTTGTACAAGGAAAGTCCCAGCAGTGCCAGGAACCGTAGAGCAGAGTAACGAAAGCAGTTTGAGGCGAGGCAAAGCACAGCAGGGGTAGGACAAGCAGAGCAGAGCAGAGAAAGTAAAACCAAGAGGTGCCAGGAATACGAAGCGAAGCAAAACAAAGGAAAGCGTGGCCCGAAAAAGCATGGCCAGGAAAGGCAACGCAGAGCAAGGCAAAGCAAAGCAGTGCAAACTCGTACAAGGAAAGTCCCAGCAGTGCCAGGAAACGTAGAGCAAAGTAAAGAAAGCAGTTTGAGGCGAGACAAAGCACAACAGGGGTAGGAAAAGCAAAGCAGAGCAGAGAAGGTAAAGCAAAGTCGTGGCAGGAATACGAAGCAAAGCAAAACAAAGGAAAGCATGGCCTGAAAAAGCATGGCCAGGAAAAGCAAAGCGTGGCCAGGAAAACCAAAGCAAAAAGGTCCAAAAATAAAACAAAGCAATGCAATGAAAATGTATCTATACTAAAATAAAACAAACAAACAAACAAACAAACAAAACAAAAAAACGCAAAAAAAAGACCAAGCAAAGCAGGGCCAGGAAAAGCAAAGAAAAGCGTGTCCAGGAAAGGCAAAGCGGTGCAAGGCAGAGCAGAGCAAAGGAAAGTAGCACAAGGAAAAGCAAAGCAGGGCCAGGAAATGTAGAGCAAAAGAAAGAAAGCAGTTTGAGGCGAGACAAAGCACAACAGGGGTAGGAAAAGCAAAGCAGAGCAGAGAAGGTAAAGCAAAGTCGTGGCAGGAATACGAAGCAAAGCAAAACAAAGGAAAGCATGGCCTGAAAAAGCATGGCCAGGAAAAGCAAAGCGTGGCCAGGAAAACCAAAGCAAAAAGGTCCAAAAATAAAACAAAGCAATGCAATGAAAATGTATCTATACTAAAATAAAACAAACAAACAAACAAACAAACAAAACAAAAAAACGCAAAAAAAAGACCAAGCAAAGCAGGGCCAGGAAAAGCAAAGAAAAGCGTGTCCAGGAAAGGCAAAGCGGTGCAAGGCAGAGCAAAGCAAAGGAAAGTAGCACAAGGAAAAGCAAAGCAGTGCCAGGAAATGTAGAGCAAAAGAAAGAAAGCAGTTTGAGGAGGCAAGGCAAAGCACAGCAGGGGTAGGAAAAACAGAGCAGAGCAGAGAAGGTAAAGCAAAGTCGTGGCAGGAATACGAAGCAAAGCAAAACAAAGGAAAGCGTGGCCTGAAAAAGCACGGCCAGGAAAGGCAAAGCAGAGCAAGGCAAAGCAAAGCAGTGCAAACTCGTACAAGGAAAGTCCCAGCAGGGCCAGGAAAGGTAGAGCAAAGTAACGAAAGCAGTTGGAGGCAAGGCAAAGCCGTGGCAGGAAAGTAAAACCTAGAGGTGCCAGGAATACAAAGCGAAGCGAAGCAAGACAAAGGAAAGCGTGGCCTGAAAAAGCAAAAGAAAACACGGCCAGTGGAGGCAAAGCAGAGCAAGGCAAAGCAAAGCAGTGCAAACTCGTACAAGGAAAGTCCCAGCAGTGCCAGGAAAGGTAGAGCAAAGTAAAGAAAGCAGTTTGAGGCGAGGCAAAGCACAGCAGGGGTAGGAAAAGCAAAGCAGAGCAGAGAAGGTAAAGCAAAGCCGTGGCAGGAATACAAAGCAAAGCAAAAGAAAGGAAAGCGTGGCCTGAAAAAGCAAAAGAAAACATGGCCAGTGGAGGCAAACTAGAGCAAGGCAAAGCAAAGCAAAGCAAAGCGAAGTAGCACGAGGAAAAGCAAAGCATTGCCAGGAAAGACAAAGCAAACAAAGCAAAGCAAAGCAATCTGAGGCAAAGCAAAGCAAAGCAGGGGCAGGAACAGCAGAGGAAAGTAGAGAAGGAAAAGCAAAAGTGTGCCCGGAAGAGCAGAGCAGAGCAAAGCAAAGCAGAGCAAGGAAAAAGAAAGAGAAGCGAAGCAAATGTAAGGAGCTGGCGGCCAGCCCTCCTGCCGGTTCCCAGTGTCTGCTGGGCAAAGACCGCAGGGGCCTCATGCCGGGTAGAGCTGGCGGCCAGACTCGGACGGTGGCTGTACCCTGCTCGCCCGCTCCCCGGCCTCCCTGACACCTCATAGTCCGCCGTGACAGCGGGCAAGAACCATGTCTTGCTTTACCTGGTTTTATCTTTATTTATTTATTTATTTATTTATTTATTGTTGCCTTCCATCCAATGTAGTTGTGGGAATCATGTAGTTACTTACCGTCGTTGAAAACCTCACCCAACGCCGTCCCCAGACGAATAGCAGTGGGGCCCGCCTAGCGACAGGCCACACGGCTGGGGCCACAGAACTGACCATGTCGGGTGGCCGGGCCTGCTGCCCCCACCCTCGAGCTGCGAGGGGACAGTGTCCGGGCTGCGGGGAGGCCCAGCTGTGTGTCTGAGGGTTTATGCGTTCCGAAATATACCGATTGCCTCATCGGCAAAATCGTCGGGACGGTCTGCAAAGGAAGCCTAGCGCAGCACAGGAGAGCAGAGAAATGAAGAGGAAAGCCGAGCAAGGCAAAGCAAAGCAGTGCAAACTTGTACAAGGAAAGTCCCAGCAGTGCCAGGAAACGTAGAGCAGAGTAAAGAAAGCAGTTTGAGGCGAGGCAAAGCACAGCAGGGGTAGGAAAAGCAAAGCAGAGCAGAGAAAGTAAAACCAAGAGGTGCCAGGAATACAAAGCAGAGCAAGACAAAGGAAAGCGTGGCCTGAAAAAGCGTGGCCAGGAAAGGCAAAGCAGAGCAAGGCAAAGCGAAGCAGTGCAAACTCGTACAAGGAAAGTCCCAGCAGTGCCAGGAAACGTAGAGCGAAGTAAGGAAAGCAGTTTGAGGCAAGGCAAAGCACTGCAGGCGTAGGAAAAGCAAAGCAGAGCAGAGAAAGTAAAACCAAGAGGTGCCAGGAATACAAAGCAGAGCAAGACAAAGGAAAGCGTGGCCTGAAAAAGCATGGCCAGGAAAAGCAAATCGCGGCGAGGAAAACCAAAGCCAAAAGGTCCAAAAATAAAACAAAGCAATGCAATGAATATGTATCTAAAGTAAAAATAAAATAAAATAAAATAAAAAAAAAAGGCAAAAAAAAACAGCAAGCAAAGCAGGGCCAGGAAAAGCAAAGTAAAGCGTGTCCAGGAAAGGCAAAGCAGTGCAAGGCAGAGCAAAGGAAAGGAAACTAGCACAAGGAAAAGCAAAGCAGGGCCAGGAAATGTAGAGCAAAAGAAAGAAAGCAGTTTGAGGAGGCAAGGCAAAGCACAGCAGGGTTAGGAAAAGAAAGCAACGCAGAGAAGGAAAAGCAAAGCAGTGCCAGGAATACAAAGCAAAGCAAAACAAAGGAAAGCATGGCCTGAAAAAGCATGGCCAGGAAAGGCAACGCAGAGCAAGGCAAAGCAAAGCAGTGCGAACTCGTACAAGGAAAGTCCCAGCAGTGCCAGGAAACGTAGAGCAAAGTAAAGAAAGCAGTTTGAGGCGAGGCAAAGCACAGCAGGGGTAGGAAAAGCAAAGCAGAGCAGAGAAGGTAAAGCAAAGCCGTGGCAGGAATACAAAGCGAAGCAAAACAAAGGAAAGCATGGCCTGAAAAAGCATGGCCAGGAAAGGCAACGCAGAGCAAGGCAAAGCAAAGCAGTGCAAACTCGTACAAGGAAAGTCCCAGCAGTGCCAGGAAACGTAGAGCAAAGTAACGAAAGCAGTTTGAGGCGAGGCAAAGCACAGCAGGGGTAGGAAAAGCAAAGCAGAGCAGAGAAAGTAAAACCAAGAGGTGCCAGGCATACGAAGCGAAGCAAAACAAAGGAAAGCATGGCCTGAAAAAGCATGGCCAGGAAAGGCAACGCAGAGCAAGGCAAAGCAAAGCAGTGCAAACTCGTACAAGGAAAGTCCCAGCAGGGCCAGGAAACGTAGAGCAAAGTTACGAAAACAGTTTGAGGCGAGGCAAAGCACAGCAGGGGTAGGAAAAGCAAAGCAGAGCAGAGAAGGTAAAGCAAAGCCGTGGCAGGAATACAAAGCAAAGCAAAACAAAGGAAAGCGTGGCCTGAAAAGCAAAAGAAAACATGGCCAGTGGAGGCAAAGCCGAGCAAGGCAAAGCAAAGCCCTGCTAGGGAAAAGAATGCGGCATAATGAAAAGAAATGACAAGCAGGGCCAGGCAAAGCAAAGCGCGGCCAGGAAAACCAAAGCAAAGAGGTCCAAAAATAAAAAAAAGCAATGCAATGAATGTGTAACTATATTAAAAAAAACAAAAAACAAAACAAAACAAAAAAAAAACCGCAAAAAAAAGACCAAGCAAAGCAGAGCCAGGAAAAGCAAAGTAAAGCATGTCCAGGAAAGGCAAAGCAGTGCAAGGCAGAGCAAAGCAAAGGAAAGTAGCACAAGGAAAAGCAAAGCAGTGCCAGGAAATGTAGAGCAAAAGAAAGAAAGCAGTTAGAGGAGGCAAGGCAAAGCACAGCAGGCGTAGGAAAAGCAAAGCAGAGCAGAGAAGGTAAAGCAAAGCCGTGGCAGGAATACAAAGCAAAGCAAAACAAAGGAAAGCGTGGCCTGAAAAAGCAAAAGAAAGCATGGCCAGTGGAGGCAAAGCAGAGCAAGGCAAAGCAAAGCAAAGCAAAGCAAAGTAGCACGAGGAAAAGCAAAGCATTACCAGGAAAGACAAAGCAAACAAAGCAAAGCAAAGCAACCTGAGGCAAAGCAAAGCAAAGCAGGGGCAGGAACAGCAGAGGAAAGCAGAGAAGGAAAAGCAAAAGTGTGCCCGGAAGAGCAGAGCAGAGCAAAGCAAAGCAGAGCAAGGAAAAAGAAAGAGAAGCGAAGCAAATGTAAGGAGCTGGCGGCCAGCCCTCCTGCCGGTTCCCAGTGTCTGCGGGGCAAAGACCGCAGGGCCCTCATGCCGGGTAGAGCTGGCGGCCAGACTCGGACGGTGGCTGTACCCTGCTCGCCCGCTCCCCGGCCTCCCTGACACCTCATAGTCCGCCGTGACAGCGGGCAAGAACCATGTCTTGCTTTACCTGGTTTTATCTTTATTTATTTATTTATTTATTTATTTATTTATTTATTTATTTATTTATTTATTCTTGCCTTCCATCCAATGTAGTTGTGGGAATCATGTACTTACTTACCGTCATTGAAAACCTCACCCAACGCCGTCCCCAGACGGGTAGAAGTGGGGCCCGCCTAGCGGCAGGCCACACGGCTGGGGCCACAGAACTGACCATGTCGGGTGGCCGGGCCTGCTGCCCCCACCCTCGAGCTGCGAGGGGACAGTGTCCGGGCTGCGGGGAGGCCCAGCTGTGTGTCTGAGGGTTTATGCGTTCCGAAATATACCGATCGCCTCATCGGCAAAATCGTCTGGACGGTCTGCAAAGGAAGCCTAGCGCAGCAAAGGAGAGCAGAGAAATGAAGAGGAAAGCCGAGCAAGGCAAAGCAAAGCAGTGTAAACTTGTACAAGGAAAGTCCCAGCAGTGCCAGGTAACGTAGAGCAAAGTTACGAAAGCAGTTTGAGGCAAGGCAAAGCACAGCAGGGGTAGGAAAAGCAGAGCAGAGCAGAGAAAGTAAAACCAAGAGGTGCCAGGAATACGAAGCGAAGCAAGACAAAGGAAAGCGTGGCCTGAAAAAGCATGGCCAGGAAAGGCAAAGCAGAGCAAGGCAAAGCAAAGCAGTGCAAACTCGTACAAGGAAAGTCCCAGCAGGGCCAGGAAACGTAGAGCAAAGTAAAGAATGCAGTTTGAGGCGAGGCAAAGCACAGCAGGGGTAGGAAAAGCAGAGCAGAGCAGGAAAAGTAAAACCAAGAGGTGCCAGGAATACGAAGCGAAGCAAAACAAAGGAAAGCATGGCCGGGGGGGGGGTGGGGGGGGGTTGGGGGGGGGGGGAGGGGGAAGAAAAACAAAAATGAGGGCCAGGGAATGCAAAGCACAGCAATGCAAAACAAAGCAAAGCAGCAGAAGACAAAGCATAGCACTGTCAGGAATTCAAGGCAAAGTGAAGCAAAGTAAAACAAAGCAGGGCCAGAAAAGGAAAGAAAAGCAGGGGTAAGAAAAGCAAAGCAAAGCATGGCCAGGAAAGGCAAATGACAGTAAGGCAAAGCAAAGCAGAGCAAAGTAGCACAAGCAAAAACAAAGCAGGGCCAGGAAAGGTAGAGCAAAGGAAAGAAAGAAATTGAGGCAAGGCGAAGCACAGCGGGGGTAGGAAAACAAAGCAACGTAGAGAAGGAAAAGCGAAGCAGTGCCAGGAATACAAAGCAAAGCTAAGTAAAGGAAAGCGTGGCCTGAAAAAGCAAAAGAAAGCATGCGCAGGGAAGGCAAAGCAGAGAAAGGGAAAGCAAGGCAGCAGGAGGAAAACTAAAACAGTGTCAAAGAGGGAAGGCAAAGTAAAGCAAAACCAAACAAAGCACGGCCAGAAAAGCAGAGCAAGGCAAAGGAAAGCGAAGCAAAGTAGCACGAGGAAAAGCAAAGCATTGCCAGGAAAGACAAAGCAAACAAAGCAAAGCAAAGCAATCTGAGGCAAAGCAAAGCAAAGCAGGGGCAAGAACAGCAGAGGAAAGCAGAGAAGGAAAAGCAAAAGTGTGCCCGGAAGAGCAGAGCAAAGCAAAGCAGAGCAAGGAAAAAGAAAGAGAAGCGAAGCAAATGTAAGGAGCTGGCGGCCAGCCCTCCTTCCGGTTCCCAGTGTCTGCTGGGCAAAGACCGCAGGGGCCTCATGCCGGGTAGAGCTGGCGGCCAGACTCGGACGGTGGCTGTACCCTGCTCGCCCGCTCCCCGGCCTCCCTGACACCTCATAGTCCGCCGTGACAGCGGGCAAGAACCATGTCTTGCTTTACCTGGTTTTATCTTTATTTATTTATTTATTTATTTATTTATTGTTGCCTTCCATCCAATGTAGTTGTGGGAATCATGTAGTTACTTACCGTCGTTGAAAACCTCACCCAACGCCGTCCCCAGACGAATAGCAGTGGGGCCCGCCTAGCGACAGGCCACACGGCTGGGGCCACAGAACTGACCATGTCGGGTGGCCGGGCCTGCTGCCCCCACCCTCGAGCTGCGAGGGGACAGTGTCCGGGCTGCGGGGAGGCCCAGCTGTGTGTCTGAGGGTTTATGCGTTCCTAAATATACCGATTGCCTCATCGGCAAAATCGTCGGGACGGTCTGCAAAGGAAGCCTAGCGCAGCACAGGAGAGCAGAGAAATGAAGAGGAAAGCCGAGCAAGGCAAAGCAAAGCAGTGCAAACTTGTACAAGGAAAGTCCCAGCAGTGCCAGGAAACGTAGAGCAGAGTAAAGAAAGCAGTTTGAGGCGAGGCTAAGCACAGCAGGGGTAGGAAAAGCAAAGCAGAGCAGAGAAGGTAAAGCAAAGCCGTGGCAGGAAAACAAAGCGAAGCAAGACAAGGGAAAGCATGGCCTGAAAAAGCATGGTCAGGAAAGGCAACGCAGAGCAAGGCAAAGCGAAGCAGTGCAAACTTGTACAAGGAAAGTCCCAGCAGTGCCAGGAAACGTAGAGCAAAGTAAAGAAAGCAGTTTGAGGCGAGGCAAAGCACAACAGGGGTAGGAAAAGCAAAGCAGAGCAGAGAAAGTAAAACCAAGAGGTGCCAGGAATACAAAGCAGAGCAAGACAAAGGAAAGCGTGGCCTGAAAAAGCGTGGCCAGGAAAGGCAAAGCAGAGCAAGGCAAAGCGAAGCAGTGCAAACTCGTACAAGGAAAGTCCCAGCAGTGCCAGGAAACGTAGAGCGAAGTAAGGAAAGCAGTTTGAGGCGAGGCAAAGCACTGCAGGCGTAGGAAAAGCAGAGCAGAGCAGAGAAAGTAAAACCAAGAGGTGCCAGGAATAAAAGCAGAGCAAGACAAAGGAAAGCGTGGCCTGAAAAAGCATGGCCAGGAAAAGCAAAGCGCGGCGAGGAAAACCAAAGCCAAAAGGTCCAAAAATAAAACAAAGCAATGCAATGAATATGTATCTAAAGTAAAAAAAAATAAAATAAAATAAAAAAAAAAGGCAAAAAAAAACAACAAGCAAAGCAGGGCCAGGAAAAGCAAAGTAAAGCGTGTCCAGGAAAGGCAAAGCAGTGCAAGGCAGAGCAAAGGAAAGGAAACTAGCACAAGGAAAAGCAAAGCAGGGCCAGGAAATGTAGAGCAAAAGAAAGAAAGCAGTTTGAGGAGGCAAGGCAAAGCACAGCAGGGTTAGGAAAAGAAAGCAACGCAGAGAAGGAAAAGCAAAGCAGTGCCAGGAATACAAAGCAAAGCAAAACAAAGGAAAGCATGGCCTGAAAAAGCATGGCCAGGAAAGGCAACGCAGAGCAAGGCAAAGCAAAGCAGTGCGAACTCGTACAAGGAAAGTCCCAGCAGTGCCAGGAAACGTAGAGCAAAGTAAAGAAAGCAGTTTGAGGCGAGGCAAAGCACAGCAGGGGTAGGAAAAGCAAAGCAGAGCAGAGAAGGTAAAGCAAAGCCGTGGCAGGAATACAAAGCGAAGCAAAACAAAGGAAAGCATGGCCTGAAAAAGCATGGCCAGGAAAGGCAACGCAGAGCAAGGCAAAGCAAAGCGGTGCAAACTCGTACAAGGAAAGTCCCAGCAGTGCCAGGAAACGTAGAGCAAAGTAACGAAAGCAGTTTGAGGCGAGGCAAAGCACAGCAGGGGTAGGAAAAGCAAAGCAGAGCAGAGAAAGTAAAACCAAGAGGTGCCAGGCATACGAAGCGAAGCAAAACAAAGGAAAGCATGGCCTGAAAAAGCATGGCCAGGAAAGGCAACGCAGAGCAAGGCAAAGCAAAGCAGTGCAAACTCGTACAAGGAAAGTCCCAGCAGGGCCAGGAAACGTAGAGCAAAGTTACGAAAACAGTTTGAGGCGAGGCAAAGCACAGCAGGGGTAGGAAAAGCAAAGCAGAGCAGAGAAGGTAAAGCAAAGCCGTGGCAGGAATACAAAGCAAAGCAAAACAAAGGAAAGCGTGGCCTGAAAAGCAAAAGAAAACATGGCCAGTGGAGGCAAAGCCGAGCAAGGCAAAGCAAAGCCCTGCTAGGGAAAAGAATGCGGCATAATGAAAAGAAATGACAAGCAGGGCCAGGCAAAGCAAAGCGCGGCCAGGAAAACCAAAGCAAAGAGGTCCAAAAATAAAAAAAAGCAATGCAATGAATGTGTAACTATATTAAAAAAAACAAAAAACAAAACAAAACAAAAAAAAAACCGCAAAAAAAAGACCAAGCAAAGCAGAGCCAGGAAAAGCAAAGTAAAGCATGTCCAGGAAAGGCAAAGCAGTGCAAGGCAGAGCAAAGCAAAGGAAAGTAGCACAAGGAAAAGCAAAGCAGGGCCAGGAAATGTAGAGCAAAAGAAAGAAAGCAGTTAGAGGAGGCAAGGCAAAGCACAGCAGGCGTAGGAAAAGCAAAGCAGAGCAGAGAAGGTAAAGCAAAGCCGTGGCAGGAATACAAAGCAAAGCAAAACAAAGGAAAGCGTGGCCTGAAAACGCATGGCCAGGAAAGGCAACGCAGAGCAAGGCAAAGCAAAGCAGTGCAAACTCGTACAAGGAAAGTCCCAGCAGTGCCAGGAAAGGTAGAGCAAAGTAACGAAAGCAGTTTGAGGAGGCAAGGCAAAGCACAGCAGGGGTAGGAAAAGCAAAGCAGAGCAGAGAAGGTAAAGCAAAGCCGTGGCAGGAATACAAAGCAAAGCAAAACAAAGGAAAGCGTGGCCTGAAAAAGCAAAAGAAAACATGGCCAGTGGAGGTAAACTAGAGCAAGGCAAAGCAAAGCAAAGCAAAGCGAAGTAGCACGAGGAAAAGCAAAGCATTGCCAGGAAAGACAAAGCAAACAAAGCAAAGCAAAGCAATCTGAGGCAAAGCAGAGCAAAGCAGGGGCAGGAACAGCAGAGGAAAGTAGAGAAGGAAAAGCAAAAGTGTGCCCGGAAGAGCAGAGCAGAGCAGAGCAAAGCAGAGCAAGGAAAAAGAAAGAGAAGCGAAGCAAATGGAAGGAGCTGGCGGCCAGCCCTCCTGCCGGTTCCCAGTGTCTGCGGGGCAAAGACCGCAGGGCCCTCATGCCGGGTAGAGCTGGCGGCCAGACTTGGACGGTGGCTGTACCCTGCTCGCCCGCTCCCCGGCCTCCCTGACACCTCATAGTCCGCCGTGACAGCGGGCAAGAACCATGTCTTGCTTTACCTGGTTTTATCTTTATTTATTTATTTATTTATTTATTTATTGTTGCCTTCCATCCAATGTAGTTGTGGGAATCATGTAGTTACTTACCGTCGTTGAAAACCTCACCCAACACCGTCCCCAGACGAATAGCAGTGGGGCCCGCCTAGCGGCAGGCCACACGGCTGGGGCCACAGAACTGACCATGTCGGGTGGCCGGGCCTGGTGCCCCCACCCTCGAGTTGCGAGGGGACAGTGTCCGGGCTGCGGGGAGGCCCAGCTGTGTGTCTGAGGGTTTATGCGTTCCTAAATATACCGATCGCCTCATCGGCAAAATCGTCTGGACGGTCTGCAAAGGAAGCCTAGCGCAGCACAGGAGAGCAGAGAAATGAAGAGGAAAGCCGAGCAAGGCAAAGCAAAGCAGTGCAAACTGGTACAAGGAATGTCCCAGCAGTGCCAGGAACCGTAGAGCAAAGTAAAGAAAGCAGTTTGAGGCGAGGCAAAGCACAGCAGGGGTAGGAAAAGCAAAGCAGAGCAGAGAAAGTAAAACCAAGATGTGCCAGGAATAAAAGCAGAGCAAGACAAAGGAAAGGGTGGCCTGAAAAAGCATGGCCAGGAGAAGCAAAGCGCGGCGAGGAAAACCAAAGCCAAAAGGTCCAAAAATAAAACAAAGCAATGCAATGAATATGTATCTAAAGTAAAAAAAAAAAATAAAAAATAAAAAAAAAAGGCAAAAAAAACCAACAAGCAAAGCAGGGCCAGGAAAAGCAAAGTAAAGCGTGTCCAGGAAAGGCAAAGCAGTGCAAGGCAGAGCAAAGGAAAGGAAAGTAGCACAAGGAAAAGCAAAGCAGTGCCAGGAAATGTAGAGCAAAAGAAAGAAAGCAGTTTGAGGAGGCAAGGCAAAGCACAGCAGGGGTAGGAAAAGAAAGCAACGTAGAGAAGGAAAAGGAAAGCAGTGCCAGGAATACAAAGCAAAGCAAAACAAAGGAAAGCATGGCCTGAAAAAGCATGGCCAGGAAAGGCAAAGCAGAGCAAGGCAGAGCAAAGCAGTGCGAACTCGTACAAGGAAAGTCCCAGCAGTGCCAGGAAACGTAGAGCAAAGTAAAGAAAGCAGTTTGAGGCGAGGCAAAGCAGAGCAGGGGTAGGAAAAGCAAAGCAGAGCAGAGAAAGTAAAACCAAGAGGTGCCAGGAATACGAAGCGAAGCAAGACAAAGGAAAGCGTGGCCTGAAAAAGCATGGCCAGGAAAGGCAAAGCAGAGCAAGGCAAAGCAAAGCAGTGCAAACTCGTACAAGGAAAGTCCCAGCAGGGCCAGGAAACGTAGAGCAAAGTAAAGAATGCAGTTTGAGGCGAGGCAAAGCAGAGCAGGGGTAGGAAAAGCAAAGCAGAGCAGAGAAAGTAAAACCAAGAGGTGCCAGGAATACGAAGCAAAGTAAGACAAAGGAAAGCATGGCCTGAAAAAGCATGGCCAGGAAAAGCAAAGCGCGGCCAGGAAAACCAAAGTAAAAAGGTCCAAAAATAAAACAAAGCAATGCAATGAATATATATCTAAAGTAAAAAAAAAAAAAAAGGCAAAAAAAAAACCAAGCAAAGCAGGGCCAGGAAAAGCAAAGTAAAGCGTGTCCAGGAAAGGCAAAGCAGTGCAAGGCAGAGCAAAGCAAAGTGAAGTAGCACAAGGAAAAGGAAAGCAGTGCCAGGAAATGTAGAGCAAAAGGAAGAAAGCAGTTTGAGGAGGCAAGGCAAAGCACAGCAGGGGTAGGAAAAGCAAAGCAGAGCAGAGAAGGTAAAGCAAAGCCGTGGCAGGAATACAAAGCAAAGCAAGACAAAGGAAAGCGTGGCCTGAAAAAGCAAAAGAAAACATGGCCAGTGGAGGCAAAGCAGAGCAAGGCAAAGCAAAGCAAAGCGAAGTAGCACGAGGAAAAGCAAAGCATTGCCAGGAAAGACAGAGCAAACAAAGCAAAGCAAAGCAATCTGAGGCAAAGCAAAGCAAAGCAGGGGCAAGAAAAGCAGAGCAAAGTAGAGAAGGAAAAGCAAAAGTGTGCCCGGAAGAGCAGAGCAGAGCAAAGCAAAGCAGAGCAAGGAAAAAGAAAGAGAAGCGAAGCACATGTAAGGAGCTGGCGGCCAGCCCTCCTGCCGGTTCCCAGTGTCTGCGGGGCAAAGACCGCAGGGCCCTCATGCCGGGTAGAGCTTTCGGCCAGACTCGGATGGCTAAACAATATATAGGGGTGGCTGGCCGGGGTGGGGGGGCCGGCTGCTCGGGAATAGGCTGGGCATCGGTCAGCGGGTGGTGAGCAATTGCATTGTGCATCACTTGTTTTCTTACACATTATTATTGTTAATACTATTATCATTATCACTATTGTTATTATTATTGTTATTATTATATTCCTTATATTCCTTATATTTTTATATTCCTGTCTTAATAAACTGTCTTTATCTCAACTCACCGGCTTCACTTTCCCGTTTCTCTCCCCCATCCCAGAGAGGGAGGGGGGAGGGTGAGCGAATGGCTGTGTGGTGTTTAGCTGCCAGCCGGGTTAAACCACAACGTGGCTGTACCCTGCTCGCCCGCTCCCCGGCCTCCCTGACACCTCTTAGTCCGCCGTGACAGCGGGCAAGAACCATGTCTTGCTTTACCTGGTTTTATCTTTATTTATTTATTTATTTATTGATTGATTGTTGCCTTCCATCCAATGTAGTTGTGGGAATCATGTAGTTACTGATCGTCGTTCAAAACCTCACCCAACGCCGTCCCCAGACGGGGAGCAGTGGGGACCGCCTAGCGGCAGGCCACACGGCTGGGGCCACAGAACTGACCATGTCGGGTGGCCGGGCCTGCTGCCCCCACCCTCGAGTTGCGAGGGGACAGTGTCCGGGCTGCGGGGAGGCCCAGCTGTGTGTCTGAGGGTTTATGCGTTCCGAAATATACCGATCGCCTCATCGGCAAAATCGTCGGGACGGTCTGCAAAGGAAGCCTAGCGCAGCACAGGAGAGCAGAGAAATGAAGAGGAAAGCCGAGCAAGGCAAAGCAAAGCCCTGCTAGGGAAAAGAATGCGGCATAATGAAAAGAAATGACAAGCAGGGCCAGGCAAAGCAAAGCGCGGCCAGGAAAACCAAAGCCAAAAGGTCCAAAAATAAAACAAAGCAATAAAATGAATATGTATCTATATTAACAAAAAAAAAAAAAAAAGAAGAAGAAGAAAAAAAGAAACAACAACAACAACAAAAAAAAAGCAAAGCAATCTGAGGCAAAGCAATCTGAGGCAAAGGAAAGCAAAGCAGGGGCGAGAACAGCAGAGGAACGCAGAGAAGGAAAAGCAAAACTGTGCCCGGAAGAGCAGAGCAAAGCAAAGCAAAGCAAGGAGAAACAAAGAGAAGCGAAGCAAATGCAAGGAGCTGGCGGCCAGCCCTCCTGCCGGTTCCCGGCGTCTGCGGGGCAAAGACCGCAGGGCCCTCATGCCGGGTACGGTCGGCAATGCAAAGGGAAGAAATGCGAGACGAAGGAAAGCCTCGGAAGGAAAAGAAAGCCTTATCAGGAAAAGCAGAGTCAAGCAGGGTCAGGAAAAGCAACGCGTAGCAGTGGCAGGAGAAGCATATCGAAGCAAAACAGTGCTGTGAAAACGAAACGTGTAGTTGCTTAGCGTGGTGCAAAGTCGCTCCCCCCCAGCCCAACCCGCCCCAGGCGAATAGGGGCCGGTAGCCGGGCTACGGGGAGGCGGGTGTTCGAGAAGGCGAGCTCGCGGCCGCGGCCCCCGGTTGCCTCGGGCCGCCCGTCGCTCTGACGTCAGAGGCAAACGCCTGGCCGAGAACGGCGTCCGGGTCTACCCGGAAGCCGAAGGACGCATGCGCGCGCATGTCCAAAGGCGTCCGTCGGTCGGTCGGTCGGTCAAGCGATTCCCGAGTGGGTCCGCCCAGGCGAAAAGCACCGAAAAGTGCCGGAAAGGTGCGAAAAGGCCCGAAAAGGTCCGAAAAGGGCCGGAACGGCCTGTACGAAAAGCGAAGGAAGGCAGACCGACCGACGGCGTTCGGTCCCGGCCGGCGGGTCTGCCGGTGTCCTCCTGCGGTTGCCGGGTGTACCGCGTCCTCCTGTGGCCGCCTAGTCTCCCCGTGTCCTCCTGCGGCCGCCGGGTCTATGCGGTCGCCGTGTTTGCATAGCCCGTGGCGACCTGTAGGGGTCGCTGCAGCGGGGCCGGCCGCGAGAACGGCGTCGGGGTCTGCCCGGCACCGAGGGACGCGCGCGCGCACGTCCAAAGGCATCCGTCTGTCGGTCGGTCGCGCGGTTCCCGAGTGGGTCCGTCCACGCGAAAAGCACCGAATAGCGCCGGAAAGGTGCGAAAAGGCCCGAAAAGGGCCGAAAAGGGCCGGAACGGCCCGTACGAAAAGCGAAGGAAGGCAGACCGACCGACGGCGTTCGGTCCCGGCCGGCGGGTCTGCCGGTGTCCTCCTGCGGTCGCCGGGTGTGCCGCGTCCTCCTGTGGCCGCCTAGTCTCCCCGTGTTCTCCTGCGGCCGCCAGGTCTACCGAGTCCCCCCGCGCCCCCTCGCGGCCGCCTGACGTACCCGTGTCCTCCCGCGGCCGCCAGGTCTACCCGGCCGCGGTCGCCATGTTTGCGTAGCCCGTGGCGACCTGTAGGGGTCGCTGCAGCGGGGCCGGCCGCGAGAACGGCGTCGGGGTCTGCCCGGCACCGACGGGCGCGCGCGCGCGCGCGCGAGTCCGAAGGCATCCGTCTGTCGGTCGGTCGCGCGGTTCCCGAGTGGGTCCGTCCACGCGAAAAGCATCGAAAAGCGCCGGAAAGGTCCGAAAAGGCCCGAAAAGTTCCGAAAAGGGCCGGAACGGCCCGTGCGAAAAGCGAAGGAAGGCAGACCGACGGCGTTCGGTCCCGGCCGGCGGGTCTCCCCGTGTCCTCCCGCGGTCGGGAGGTGTACCGTGTCCCCCTGTGGCCGCCTGGTCTACCCGTGTCCTACCGAGGGCGCCCCGTCTGCCCGCCTGGAGGAGGTCGCTGACTGTCGGGCTGTGGGAACGGCGGCCACGTCTACCCTGACTCGGACGGGACTTGGCGGCGTGCCGTGGGGCTAGCGGTAGATGAGTAGGTCGTGAGACGGCTCGGAAGGTGTCGTAGGCGTCGCTGTTTCTTTCTGCCTCCAGTTACGTCGAGGTAAAAGTCGGTTGCTCTCGGGTGCCTCGCTGCGGGACTCTTGAAAAGGTCTTGGAGCTTTTCGGGGGCGGTGACTTTTGTGTCCGTCTATAGGAGAGAGCGGGGACTCTGCTCCTGAAGCGGTGCTGAGCGAGCACTTGCGGCTGGGGGAGCCGGCGCACGAAAAGGGGTCGCGCGGCGTCGTTGGCGGCGTGGGCTCGGGGGTCGGTTCTGTCGACTGGTCAACCTTAGCTGCCTGCCGACTCCCTCCCCCCCCCCCCCGCCCCGCCGGGGAGCGAGAAGCGGTCTCGCGCGCGCGAGTCGCTGGGAAAAGAAAGAGCTGTGGAGAAAAGCGGCGGGTGGTCCGCCGGCGCCCGAACGCTGAGCGTCCGGGGGCGTCCCCGGCGGCTTTCACCGGTCCCGGAGGCTCGGAAGGCGAAGGGGGGACCGGGCGGCGCGGATTGGCACGGCCGAGGCGGCGGCGCCTCCGCTTGCCGACGATGCACCTCACCTCACCCGCACGCAGCGCCCGCCGAGGCGTTCCCCGGGCACGTCGGAGAGGCTCCCCGGCGGGTCGGCTCTTGCCAGGGCCGATGTTCAGGTCGGCGCGAGCACCTCTCGCGGACGTTGCTCCCGCACACCCGCCCGCACGCGACGCTGTTGGCTGTTTTTCTTGCGATCGATGAGGCCGTTCGGGTCGCGTCGGAGAGGGCCCCCGGCGGGCCGGCTCTTCCGCGCTCCCCTGTCCCGGGGGAGCCGCGGCGGCGTCCGGTGTTCGGGCACGGGCGGCCTCCTCTCCGGCTCGCTTCCCGTCGCAGGTGAGGCGCTGCCTCGCTCGGGGCGAGAGCGGCGGCGGCGGCGTTTAGGGCGCGTGCCCCGCTCGCTCGCGGGCCGTCGTTCTCGGCGCCGAACGAAGGGGCTTTTCCGGCCGAAGCCGGCTGTGTGACGGCCGAGCGGCCCCGCGAGCCGCAGGGGTCCGTGAGCGTTGCGCGAGGCGCTGGTGCCGGCGTCGGTCCGGGGCCCGGCGGGTGCCGGCCGCGAGCAGCAAGCCGGCGGGGGTGGCGAGCGATGCGGAAAGCGCGAGGGAGAGCAAGAAAGCGAGAGAGCCGCGCGGCGCGTCCCCGCCTCCGGGCTGTGGAACGGCGAGCG
>NW_028154185.1:252500-275000 GCF_964211835.1 Anser anser
CCACGCGGGGGGGCGCGGGTAGACCTGTCGGCCCCCCTCGGTCGGAGCAAGGCGCGCGTCCCCGTTCGCGACCTCCTCGACGGCGAGTGCGCTCGGTCCTTTCCGAGCGGTGGGTAGACCTGGCCTCCCTAACGAGGCTGGGGGGGGCGCGGGTAGACCTGGCGGCCCCCTTCGGAGCGAGGCGCGCGTCAGCCCCGTTCGCGACCTCCTCGACGGCGAGTGTGCTCGGTCCTTTCCGAGCGGTGGGTAGACCTGGCCTCCCTAACGAGGCTGGGGGGGGGGGGCGCGGGTACACCTGGCGGCCCCCGTCGGAGCGAGGCGCGCGTTCGCGACTTCGACCTTGCCTGGCCGGATTGCTTTAGCTGTTTTTGAAAATAAATATTATTATTGTTGTTGTTGTTGTTATTTTTTATTATTTTATTATTATTATTTATTATTATTATTACTCATTATTATTTATTATTATTTTTATTATTTATTATTATTATTATCATTTTCATCATTATTTAATAATAATAATAATAATAATAATAATAATAGTCATAATTATTATTATTATTAATGTTGCCTGTTTTCCGCTGCGGCTTTAGGAATTACTTACCGTCTTTCGAAACCTCGCCCCCCCCCCCCCCCCCCCCCCCCCCAGGCGAACAGCAGCGGAGCTCACCTGGCGGCTCGCCAGGCGGCAGGGGTCGTGGAATGGACTCGGCTGGGTGGCCGACCCCCACGCCCCCACCCGCCAGCTCCAAAGGCACGGTTGGCGGGCTGCGGGGAGGCCAAATCAGGTGACCTAGCGTTCACGTGTGCGTAAACGCATCGATCGGCAAAATTGGTGGGACGGTCCGCAAAAGAAGGGCTAGCTAGCACGGCGAAGCGGAGCAGAGCGGTGCAAAGCGAGGCAGAAAAAAAACCAAAGCTCTACAAGGAAAAACCTTGTGGCAAATCAGGCCTAGGGAACGGCAAAGGAAAAGACAGCGCCGGGAAAAGCAAAGCAAAGCAGAGTAGGAAGAGCAAAGCAGAGCAAAGCAAAGGAAATGGGTGCCGGCGATACAAACCGAATCAAAAAAAGCAGCGCTAAGGAAAGCAAATGGAAGCAAGCGCAGGGAAAGCGAAGCGGAGAAGAGCGAGGAAAAGCAAAGCGAGGAAAAGGAAAGCAAAGCGAAGCGAAGCGAAGCAAAGCGCGACAAAGGGAAGCAAAGCAAAGAAGGGCCAGGAGAAGCAAAGCAAAACAGGGCCAGGGAAGACAAAGCAGAGCAAGGCAAAACAAAGCAAAGCAGCACAGGGGAAAAGCAAAGCGGTAGTTTTTGTCCTTTGGGGAATCGCGTGATGTCGCTTAGCGTCCTCGAAAACCTCACCCGACACCGTTCCCAGCCGAATAGCAGCAGCGGGACCCACCTGGAGGCTCGCGCTCGCCGGAGAGCGGCGGGGGATGCGGAACAGACGGTGCCGGGTGGCCAGCCCTCCTGCCCCCACCCTCCGGTTCCGAGGGGACAGTCACCGGGCTACGGGGAGGCCAAGGTGCGCGTCGTCCGAGGGTTTATGCGTTCGTAAATACACACCGATCGACTCGTCGGCAAAATCGGCGGGACGGTCCGCAAAGGAAGCCTAGCGCAGCAAAGCAGAGCAGAGCGTTGCAGAGGAAAGCGGAGCGAGACAAAGCAAAGCCCCGCTAGGGGAAAGAAAGCGGAACGAAGAAAAGCAAAGTCAAGGAGGGCCAGGAAAAGCGAAACGAAGCAGGGGGCGAGAAAAACCAAAGCAAAGGAGGTCCAGGAAAAGAAAAGCGGCGTCGTGAACACAAAGTAAAGCCAAACAGAGCAAAGCAGGGCCGGGAAAAGCAAAACAAAGAAGGGCGAGAAAAACCCAAGCAAAGGAGGTCCAGGAAAAGAAAAGAGGCGTCATGAATACGAAATAAGGCCAAACAAAGCAAGGCAGGGCCGGGAAAAGCAAAACAAAGAAGGGCGAGAAAAACCCAAGCAAAGGAGGTCCAGGAAAAGCAAAGAGGTGCCGCGAACGCAAAGCAAAGCAAAGCAGGTCCAGGGAAAGCTAAACAAAGAGGGACAGAGAAAAAAAAAAAAAAAAAAAAATGGAGGGCCAAGAAAAGCAAGGCGATGCGGTGAATACAAAGCAGAGCAAAACAAAACAAAGCACGGCAAGGAAAAGCAAAGCAGACCAAGGCAAAGCAAAGTAGCACGAGGAAAAGCAAAGCAGGGCCAGGAAAGGCAAAGCAAAGGACTTTGAGGCGAGGCGAAGCACAGCAGTGGTAGGAGAAGCAAAGCAAAGCAGAGAAGAAAAAGCAAAGCGGCGCCAGGAATACGAAGCAAAGCTAAGCAAAGGAAAGCGTGGCCGGAAGAAGCAAAACGTAGCAGGGCCAGGGAAGGCAAAGCAGAGCAAGGCAAAGCAAAGCAAACCCTGCGAGGAAAAAGAAAGCCTTATCGGGCAAAGAAAAGTCAAGCAGGGCCAGGAAAAGCAAAAGGAATCGGGGTCAGTAAAAACAAAGCAAAACAGGGCCGGGAAAAACAAAGCGGTGCCACGAATGCAAAGCAAAGCAAAGCAGGGCCAGGAAAAGCAAAGCAAAGAAAAACAGTGCTGTGAATACGAAACGTGTAGTTCCTTAGTGTCGTTCGAAATCGCACCCCCCACCCGCCCCAGACGAATAGGAAGGGGCCCGTTGCCGGGTTACGGGGAGGCGGGCGTTCAAGAAGGCGAGGGTGTGGCAGCGGCCCCCGGTTGCTTCCGGCCGCCGGCCGCTCTGACATAAGAGGCTCCCGCTCGGTCACGAGCAGCTCGCCACCTGTGCGACTCGCTGTGGCTGGCTGCCCGGCCGGTTTGCTTTAGCTTTTTATCGTTACATAAACGATCCATAGATATATAATATTATATATACTACTTAAGAGTTATTACAAAAGAAAGTACTAAATAAGAGTAAACATATATATAACGAAAACATAATAAAAAAGGATAGTAGTAATAATAATAATAATCGTTGTCTGTTTCCCCCTTTACTTTTAGGAATCACGTAGTTACTTAGCGTCGTTCGCAACCCCCACCCTCCCCAGACGAATAGCAACGGGGCCCACCTGGCGGCTCGCCGGACAGCGGGGGCCACAGAATAGACCCGGCCCGGTGGCCAGATCCCTGTCCCCTCGTCCGCCAGTTCCGAGGGGACAGTCGCCGAGGTGGGGGGAGGTCAAGGTGTGCGTCTGAGGGTTTACGTGTTTCTAAATACACCGATCGACTCGTCGGCAAAATCGGTGGGACGGTCTGCAAAAGGAGCCTAGAGCAGCAAAGCAGAGCAGAGCAGAGCAATGCGGAGGAAAGCAGAGCAAGGCAAAGCAAAGCCCCGCTAGGGAAAAGAAAGCGGCATAAGGAAAAGCAAAGCACGGCCAGAAAAAACAAAGGAAAAAGGGTAAAAAAAAACAAAAAAACAAAAAACAAAAAACAAACAAACAAACAAAAAAAACAAAGCAAAGTAGGGCCAGAAAAAGCAAAGCAAAGCATGGCCAGGAAAGGCAAAGCAGAGCAAAGCAGCACAAAGAAATACATAGCAGAGCCAGGAACACAAAGCAAAGCAAACAAAGGAAGGCATGGCCGGGGTGGGGGGGGGAGAAAAAAAAAAAAATGAGGGCCAGGGAATGCAGAGCAAGGCAAAGCAAAGCAGAGCAAAGCAGCACAAAGAAATGCATAGCAGAGCCAGGAACACAAAGCAAAGCAAAACAAAGGAAAGCATGGCGGGGGGGGGCGGTGGGGGGGGGGATTGGGGGGGGGGAGGGGGAAGAAAAACAAAAATGAGGGCCAGGGAATGCAAAGCACAGCAATGCAAAACAAAGCAAAGCAGCACAAGACAAAGCAAAGCACTGTCTGGAATTCAAGGCAAAGTGAAGCAAAGTAAAACAAAGCAGGGCCAGAAAAGGAAAGAAAAGCAGGGGTAAGAAAAGCAAAGCAAAGCATGGCCAGGAAAGGCAAATGACAGTAAGGCAAAGCAAAGCAGAGCAAAGTAGCACAAGGAAAAGCAAAGCAGGGCCAGGAAAGGCAAAGCAAAGGACTTTGAGGCGAGGCGAAGCACAGCAGGGGTAGGAGAAGCAAAGCAAAGCAGAGAAGAAAAAGCAAAGCTGCGCCAGGAGTACGAAGCAAAGCTAAGCAAAGGAAAGCGTGGCCGGAAGAAGCAAAACGTAGCAGGGCCAGGGAAGGCAAAGCAGAGCAAGGCAAAGCAAAGCAAACCCTGCAAGGAAAAAGAAAGCCTTATCGGGCAAAGAAAAGTCAAGCAGGGCCAGGAAAAGCAAAAGGAATCGGGGTCAGTAAAAACAAAGCAAAGCAGGGCCAGGAAATCAAAACAAAGAAGGGCGAGAAAAACCCTAGCAAAGGAGGTCCAGGAAAAGAAAAGCGGCGTCATGAATACGAAATAAAGCCAAACAAAGCAAGGCAGGGCCGGGAAAAGCAAAACAAAGAAGGGCGAGAAAAACCCAAGCAAAGGAGGTCCAGGAAAAGAAAAGAGGTGCCCCGAACGCAAAGCAAAGCAAAGCAGGTCCAGGGAAAGCTAAACAAAGAGGGACAGAGAAAAAAAAAAATAAAAAAAAAAATGCAGGGCCAAGGAAAGCAAGGCGATGCGGTGAATACAAAGCAGAGCAAAACAAAACAAAGCACGGCAAGGAAAAGCAAAGCAGACCAAGGCAAAGCAAAGTAGCGCGAGGAAAAGCAAAGCGGGGCCAGGAAAGGCAAAGCAAAGGACTTTGAGGCGAGGCGAAGCACAGCAGGGGTAGGAGAAGCAAAGCAAAGCAGAGAAGAAAAAGCAAAGCGGCACCAGGAATACGAAGCAAAGCTAAGCAAAGGAAAGCGTGGCCGGAAGAAGCAAAACGTAGCAGGGCCAGGGAAGGCAAAGCAGAGCAAGGCAAAGCAAAGCAAACCCTGCGAGGAAAAAGAAAGCCTTATCGGGCAAAGAAAAGTCAAGCAGGGCCAGGAAAAGCAAAAGGAATCGGGGTCAGTAAAAACAAAGCAAAACAGGGCCGGGAAAAACAAAGCGGTGCCACGAATGCAAAGCAAAGCAAAGCAGGGCCAGGAAAAGCAAAGCAAAGAAAAACAGTGCTGTGAATACGAAACGTGTAGTTCCTTAGTGTCGTTCGAAATCGCACCCCCCACCCGCCCCAGACGAATAGGGAGGGGCCCGTTGCCGGGTTACGGGGAGGCGGGCGTTCAAGAAGGCGAGGGTGTGGCAGCGGCCCCCGGTTGCTTCCGGCCGCCGGCCGCTCTGACATAAGAGGCTCCCGCTCGGTCACGAGCAGCTCGCCACCTGTGCGACTCGCTGTGGCTGGCTGCCCGGCCGGTTTGCTTTAGCTTTTTATCGTTACATAAACGATCCATAGATATATAATATTATATATACTACTTAAGAGTTATTACAAAAGAAAGTACTAAATAAGAGTAAATATATATATAACGAAAACATAATAAAAAGAGTAGTAGTAATAATAATCGTTGTCAGTCTCCCCCTTTACTTTTACGAATCGAGTAGTTACTTAGCGTCGTTCGCAACCCCCACCCTCCCCAGACGAATAGCAACGGGGCCCACCTGGCGGCTCGCCGGACAGCGGGGGCCACAGAATAGACCCGGCCCGGTGGCCAGATCCCTGTCCCCTCGTCCGCCAGTTCCGAGGGGACAGTCGCCGAGGTGGGGGGAGGTCAAGGTGTGCGTCTGAGGGTTTACGTGTTTCTAAATACACCGATCGACTCGTCGGCAAAATCGGTGGGACGGTCTGCAAAAGAAGCCTAGAGCAGCAAAGCAGAGCAGAGCAGAGCAATGCGGAGGAAAGCAGAGCAAGGCAAAGCAAAGCCCCGCTAGGGAAAAGAAAGTGGCATAAGGAAAAGCAAAGCACGGCCAGAAAAAAACAAAGGAAAAAGGGTAAAAAAACCACAACCGAACAAACAAAAAAACCAAAGCAAAGTAGGGCCAGAAAAAGCAAAGCAAAGCATGGCCAGGAAAGGCAAAGCAGAGCAAGGCAAAGCAAAGCAGAGCAAAGTAGCACAAGCAAAAACAAAGCAGGGCCAGGAAAGGTAGAGCAAAGGAAAGAAAGAAATTGAGGCAAGGCGAAGCACAGCGGGGGTAGGAAAACAAAGCATCGTAGAGAAGGAAAAGAGAAGCAGTGCCAGGAATACAAAGCAAAGCTAAACAAAGGAAAGCGTGGCCTGAAAAAGCAAAAGAAAGCATGCGCAGGGAAGGCAAAGCAGAGAAAGGGAAAGCAAGGCAGCAGGAGGAAAACTAAAACAGTGTCAAAGAGGGAAGGCAAAGTAAAGCAAAACCAAACAAAGCACGGCCAGAAAAGCAGAGCAAGGCAAAGGAAAGCGAAGCAAAGTAGCACGAGGAAAAGCAAAGCATTGCCAGGAAAGACAAAGCAAAAGAACCAAAGCAAAGCAATCTGAGGCAAAGCAAAGCAAAGCAGGGGCAGGAACAGCAGAGGAAAGGAGAGAAGGAAAACCAAAAGTGTGCCCGGAAGAGCAGAGCAAAGCAAAGCAGAGCAAGGAAAAACAAAGAGAAGCGAAGCAAATGTAAGGAGCTGGCGGCCAGCCCTCCTGCCGGTTCCCAGTGTCTGCGGGGCAAAGACCGCAGGGCCCTCATGCCGGGTAGAGCTGGCGGCCAGACTCGGACGGTGGCTGTACCCTGCTCGCCCGCTCCCCGGCCTCCCTGAACCCTCATAGTCCGCCGTGACAGCGGGCAAGAACCATGTCTTGCTTTACCTGATTTTTTTTTTTTTTTTTCCCCCCTGCATTTATTTATTTATTTATTTATTCTTGCCTTCCATCCAATGTAGTTGTGGGAATCATGTATTTACTGATCGTCGTTCAAAACCTCACCCAACACCGTCCCCAGACGGGGAGCAGTGGGGACCGCCTAGCGGCGGGCCACACGGCTGGGGCCACAGAACTGACCATGTCGGGTGGCCGGGCCTGCTGCCCCCACCCTCGAGTTGCGAGGGGACAGTGTCCGGGCTGCGGGGAGGCCCAGCTGTGTGTCTGAGGGTTTATGCGTTCCGAAATATACCGATTGCCTCATTGGCAAAATCGTCGGGACGGTCTGCAAAGGAAGCCTAGCGCAACACAGGACAGCAGAGCAATGAAGAGGAAAGCCGAGCAAGGCAAAGCAAAGCAGTGCAAACTTGTACAAGGAAAGTCCCAGCAGTGCCAGGAACCGTAGAGCAGAGTAACGAAAGCAGTTTGAGGCGAGGCAAAGCACAGCAGGGGTAGGACAAGCAGAGCAGAGCAGAGAAAGTAAAACCAAGAGGTGCCAGGAATACGAAGCGAAGCAAAACAAAGGAAAGCGTGGCCCGAAAAAGCATGGCCAGGAAAGGCAACGCAGAGC
This sequence comes from Anser anser, assembly GCF_964211835.1. Classification (NCBI taxonomy): domain Eukaryota; kingdom Metazoa; phylum Chordata; class Aves; order Anseriformes; family Anatidae; genus Anser; species Anser anser. Next base: position 259,849 of record NW_028154185.1, read on the forward strand.
AAGGCAAAGCAAAGCAGTGCAAACTCGTACAAGGAAAGTCCCAGCAGTGCCAGGAAACGTAGAGCAAAGTAAAGAAAGCAGTTTGAGGCGAGACAAAGCACAACAGGGGTAGGAAAAGCAAAGCAGAGCAGAGAAGGTAAAGCAAAGTCGTGGCAGGAATACGAAGCAAAGCAAAACAAAGGAAAGCATGGCCTGAAAAAGCATGGCCAGGAAAAGCAAAGCGTGGCCAGGAAAACCAAAGCAAAAAGGTCCAAAAATAAAACAAAGCAATGCAATGAAAATGTATCTATACTAAAATAAAACAAACAAACAAACAAACAAACAAAACAAAAAAACGCAAAAAAAAGACCAAGCAAAGCAGGGCCAGGAAAAGCAAAGAAAAGCGTGTCCAGGAAAGGCAAAGCGGTGCAAGGCAGAGCAGAGCAAAGGAAAGTAGCACAAGGAAAAGCAAAGCAGGGCCAGGAAATGTAGAGCAAAAGAAAGAAAGCAGTTTGAGGCGAGACAAAGCACAACAGGGGTAGGAAAAGCAAAGCAGAGCAGAGAAGGTAAAGCAAAGTCGTGGCAGGAATACGAAGCAAAGCAAAACAAAGGAAAGCATGGCCTGAAAAAGCATGGCCAGGAAAAGCAAAGCGTGGCCAGGAAAACCAAAGCAAAAAGGTCCAAAAATAAAACAAAGCAATGCAATGAAAATGTATCTATACTAAAATAAAACAAACAAACAAACAAACAAACAAAACAAAAAAACGCAAAAAAAAGACCAAGCAAAGCAGGGCCAGGAAAAGCAAAGAAAAGCGTGTCCAGGAAAGGCAAAGCGGTGCAAGGCAGAGCAAAGCAAAGGAAAGTAGCACAAGGAAAAGCAAAGCAGTGCCAGGAAATGTAGAGCAAAAGAAAGAAAGCAGTTTGAGGAGGCAAGGCAAAGCACAGCAGGGGTAGGAAAAACAGAGCAGAGCAGAGAAGGTAAAGCAAAGTCGTGGCAGGAATACGAAGCAAAGCAAAACAAAGGAAAGCGTGGCCTGAAAAAGCACGGCCAGGAAAGGCAAAGCAGAGCAAGGCAAAGCAAAGCAGTGCAAACTCGTACAAGGAAAGTCCCAGCAGGGCCAGGAAAGGTAGAGCAAAGTAACGAAAGCAGTTGGAGGCAAGGCAAAGCCGTGGCAGGAAAGTAAAACCTAGAGGTGCCAGGAATACAAAGCGAAGCGAAGCAAGACAAAGGAAAGCGTGGCCTGAAAAAGCAAAAGAAAACACGGCCAGTGGAGGCAAAGCAGAGCAAGGCAAAGCAAAGCAGTGCAAACTCGTACAAGGAAAGTCCCAGCAGTGCCAGGAAAGGTAGAGCAAAGTAAAGAAAGCAGTTTGAGGCGAGGCAAAGCACAGCAGGGGTAGGAAAAGCAAAGCAGAGCAGAGAAGGTAAAGCAAAGCCGTGGCAGGAATACAAAGCAAAGCAAAAGAAAGGAAAGCGTGGCCTGAAAAAGCAAAAGAAAACATGGCCAGTGGAGGCAAACTAGAGCAAGGCAAAGCAAAGCAAAGCAAAGCGAAGTAGCACGAGGAAAAGCAAAGCATTGCCAGGAAAGACAAAGCAAACAAAGCAAAGCAAAGCAATCTGAGGCAAAGCAAAGCAAAGCAGGGGCAGGAACAGCAGAGGAAAGTAGAGAAGGAAAAGCAAAAGTGTGCCCGGAAGAGCAGAGCAGAGCAAAGCAAAGCAGAGCAAGGAAAAAGAAAGAGAAGCGAAGCAAATGTAAGGAGCTGGCGGCCAGCCCTCCTGCCGGTTCCCAGTGTCTGCTGGGCAAAGACCGCAGGGGCCTCATGCCGGGTAGAGCTGGCGGCCAGACTCGGACGGTGGCTGTACCCTGCTCGCCCGCTCCCCGGCCTCCCTGACACCTCATAGTCCGCCGTGACAGCGGGCAAGAACCATGTCTTGCTTTACCTGGTTTTATCTTTATTTATTTATTTATTTATTTATTTATTGTTGCCTTCCATCCAATGTAGTTGTGGGAATCATGTAGTTACTTACCGTCGTTGAAAACCTCACCCAACGCCGTCCCCAGACGAATAGCAGTGGGGCCCGCCTAGCGACAGGCCACACGGCTGGGGCCACAGAACTGACCATGTCGGGTGGCCGGGCCTGCTGCCCCCACCCTCGAGCTGCGAGGGGACAGTGTCCGGGCTGCGGGGAGGCCCAGCTGTGTGTCTGAGGGTTTATGCGTTCCGAAATATACCGATTGCCTCATCGGCAAAATCGTCGGGACGGTCTGCAAAGGAAGCCTAGCGCAGCACAGGAGAGCAGAGAAATGAAGAGGAAAGCCGAGCAAGGCAAAGCAAAGCAGTGCAAACTTGTACAAGGAAAGTCCCAGCAGTGCCAGGAAACGTAGAGCAGAGTAAAGAAAGCAGTTTGAGGCGAGGCAAAGCACAGCAGGGGTAGGAAAAGCAAAGCAGAGCAGAGAAAGTAAAACCAAGAGGTGCCAGGAATACAAAGCAGAGCAAGACAAAGGAAAGCGTGGCCTGAAAAAGCGTGGCCAGGAAAGGCAAAGCAGAGCAAGGCAAAGCGAAGCAGTGCAAACTCGTACAAGGAAAGTCCCAGCAGTGCCAGGAAACGTAGAGCGAAGTAAGGAAAGCAGTTTGAGGCAAGGCAAAGCACTGCAGGCGTAGGAAAAGCAAAGCAGAGCAGAGAAAGTAAAACCAAGAGGTGCCAGGAATACAAAGCAGAGCAAGACAAAGGAAAGCGTGGCCTGAAAAAGCATGGCCAGGAAAAGCAAATCGCGGCGAGGAAAACCAAAGCCAAAAGGTCCAAAAATAAAACAAAGCAATGCAATGAATATGTATCTAAAGTAAAAATAAAATAAAATAAAATAAAAAAAAAAGGCAAAAAAAAACAGCAAGCAAAGCAGGGCCAGGAAAAGCAAAGTAAAGCGTGTCCAGGAAAGGCAAAGCAGTGCAAGGCAGAGCAAAGGAAAGGAAACTAGCACAAGGAAAAGCAAAGCAGGGCCAGGAAATGTAGAGCAAAAGAAAGAAAGCAGTTTGAGGAGGCAAGGCAAAGCACAGCAGGGTTAGGAAAAGAAAGCAACGCAGAGAAGGAAAAGCAAAGCAGTGCCAGGAATACAAAGCAAAGCAAAACAAAGGAAAGCATGGCCTGAAAAAGCATGGCCAGGAAAGGCAACGCAGAGCAAGGCAAAGCAAAGCAGTGCGAACTCGTACAAGGAAAGTCCCAGCAGTGCCAGGAAACGTAGAGCAAAGTAAAGAAAGCAGTTTGAGGCGAGGCAAAGCACAGCAGGGGTAGGAAAAGCAAAGCAGAGCAGAGAAGGTAAAGCAAAGCCGTGGCAGGAATACAAAGCGAAGCAAAACAAAGGAAAGCATGGCCTGAAAAAGCATGGCCAGGAAAGGCAACGCAGAGCAAGGCAAAGCAAAGCAGTGCAAACTCGTACAAGGAAAGTCCCAGCAGTGCCAGGAAACGTAGAGCAAAGTAACGAAAGCAGTTTGAGGCGAGGCAAAGCACAGCAGGGGTAGGAAAAGCAAAGCAGAGCAGAGAAAGTAAAACCAAGAGGTGCCAGGCATACGAAGCGAAGCAAAACAAAGGAAAGCATGGCCTGAAAAAGCATGGCCAGGAAAGGCAACGCAGAGCAAGGCAAAGCAAAGCAGTGCAAACTCGTACAAGGAAAGTCCCAGCAGGGCCAGGAAACGTAGAGCAAAGTTACGAAAACAGTTTGAGGCGAGGCAAAGCACAGCAGGGGTAGGAAAAGCAAAGCAGAGCAGAGAAGGTAAAGCAAAGCCGTGGCAGGAATACAAAGCAAAGCAAAACAAAGGAAAGCGTGGCCTGAAAAGCAAAAGAAAACATGGCCAGTGGAGGCAAAGCCGAGCAAGGCAAAGCAAAGCCCTGCTAGGGAAAAGAATGCGGCATAATGAAAAGAAATGACAAGCAGGGCCAGGCAAAGCAAAGCGCGGCCAGGAAAACCAAAGCAAAGAGGTCCAAAAATAAAAAAAAGCAATGCAATGAATGTGTAACTATATTAAAAAAAACAAAAAACAAAACAAAACAAAAAAAAAACCGCAAAAAAAAGACCAAGCAAAGCAGAGCCAGGAAAAGCAAAGTAAAGCATGTCCAGGAAAGGCAAAGCAGTGCAAGGCAGAGCAAAGCAAAGGAAAGTAGCACAAGGAAAAGCAAAGCAGTGCCAGGAAATGTAGAGCAAAAGAAAGAAAGCAGTTAGAGGAGGCAAGGCAAAGCACAGCAGGCGTAGGAAAAGCAAAGCAGAGCAGAGAAGGTAAAGCAAAGCCGTGGCAGGAATACAAAGCAAAGCAAAACAAAGGAAAGCGTGGCCTGAAAAAGCAAAAGAAAGCATGGCCAGTGGAGGCAAAGCAGAGCAAGGCAAAGCAAAGCAAAGCAAAGCAAAGTAGCACGAGGAAAAGCAAAGCATTACCAGGAAAGACAAAGCAAACAAAGCAAAGCAAAGCAACCTGAGGCAAAGCAAAGCAAAGCAGGGGCAGGAACAGCAGAGGAAAGCAGAGAAGGAAAAGCAAAAGTGTGCCCGGAAGAGCAGAGCAGAGCAAAGCAAAGCAGAGCAAGGAAAAAGAAAGAGAAGCGAAGCAAATGTAAGGAGCTGGCGGCCAGCCCTCCTGCCGGTTCCCAGTGTCTGCGGGGCAAAGACCGCAGGGCCCTCATGCCGGGTAGAGCTGGCGGCCAGACTCGGACGGTGGCTGTACCCTGCTCGCCCGCTCCCCGGCCTCCCTGACACCTCATAGTCCGCCGTGACAGCGGGCAAGAACCATGTCTTGCTTTACCTGGTTTTATCTTTATTTATTTATTTATTTATTTATTTATTTATTTATTTATTTATTTATTTATTCTTGCCTTCCATCCAATGTAGTTGTGGGAATCATGTACTTACTTACCGTCATTGAAAACCTCACCCAACGCCGTCCCCAGACGGGTAGAAGTGGGGCCCGCCTAGCGGCAGGCCACACGGCTGGGGCCACAGAACTGACCATGTCGGGTGGCCGGGCCTGCTGCCCCCACCCTCGAGCTGCGAGGGGACAGTGTCCGGGCTGCGGGGAGGCCCAGCTGTGTGTCTGAGGGTTTATGCGTTCCGAAATATACCGATCGCCTCATCGGCAAAATCGTCTGGACGGTCTGCAAAGGAAGCCTAGCGCAGCAAAGGAGAGCAGAGAAATGAAGAGGAAAGCCGAGCAAGGCAAAGCAAAGCAGTGTAAACTTGTACAAGGAAAGTCCCAGCAGTGCCAGGTAACGTAGAGCAAAGTTACGAAAGCAGTTTGAGGCAAGGCAAAGCACAGCAGGGGTAGGAAAAGCAGAGCAGAGCAGAGAAAGTAAAACCAAGAGGTGCCAGGAATACGAAGCGAAGCAAGACAAAGGAAAGCGTGGCCTGAAAAAGCATGGCCAGGAAAGGCAAAGCAGAGCAAGGCAAAGCAAAGCAGTGCAAACTCGTACAAGGAAAGTCCCAGCAGGGCCAGGAAACGTAGAGCAAAGTAAAGAATGCAGTTTGAGGCGAGGCAAAGCACAGCAGGGGTAGGAAAAGCAGAGCAGAGCAGGAAAAGTAAAACCAAGAGGTGCCAGGAATACGAAGCGAAGCAAAACAAAGGAAAGCATGGCCGGGGGGGGGGTGGGGGGGGGTTGGGGGGGGGGGGAGGGGGAAGAAAAACAAAAATGAGGGCCAGGGAATGCAAAGCACAGCAATGCAAAACAAAGCAAAGCAGCAGAAGACAAAGCATAGCACTGTCAGGAATTCAAGGCAAAGTGAAGCAAAGTAAAACAAAGCAGGGCCAGAAAAGGAAAGAAAAGCAGGGGTAAGAAAAGCAAAGCAAAGCATGGCCAGGAAAGGCAAATGACAGTAAGGCAAAGCAAAGCAGAGCAAAGTAGCACAAGCAAAAACAAAGCAGGGCCAGGAAAGGTAGAGCAAAGGAAAGAAAGAAATTGAGGCAAGGCGAAGCACAGCGGGGGTAGGAAAACAAAGCAACGTAGAGAAGGAAAAGCGAAGCAGTGCCAGGAATACAAAGCAAAGCTAAGTAAAGGAAAGCGTGGCCTGAAAAAGCAAAAGAAAGCATGCGCAGGGAAGGCAAAGCAGAGAAAGGGAAAGCAAGGCAGCAGGAGGAAAACTAAAACAGTGTCAAAGAGGGAAGGCAAAGTAAAGCAAAACCAAACAAAGCACGGCCAGAAAAGCAGAGCAAGGCAAAGGAAAGCGAAGCAAAGTAGCACGAGGAAAAGCAAAGCATTGCCAGGAAAGACAAAGCAAACAAAGCAAAGCAAAGCAATCTGAGGCAAAGCAAAGCAAAGCAGGGGCAAGAACAGCAGAGGAAAGCAGAGAAGGAAAAGCAAAAGTGTGCCCGGAAGAGCAGAGCAAAGCAAAGCAGAGCAAGGAAAAAGAAAGAGAAGCGAAGCAAATGTAAGGAGCTGGCGGCCAGCCCTCCTTCCGGTTCCCAGTGTCTGCTGGGCAAAGACCGCAGGGGCCTCATGCCGGGTAGAGCTGGCGGCCAGACTCGGACGGTGGCTGTACCCTGCTCGCCCGCTCCCCGGCCTCCCTGACACCTCATAGTCCGCCGTGACAGCGGGCAAGAACCATGTCTTGCTTTACCTGGTTTTATCTTTATTTATTTATTTATTTATTTATTTATTGTTGCCTTCCATCCAATGTAGTTGTGGGAATCATGTAGTTACTTACCGTCGTTGAAAACCTCACCCAACGCCGTCCCCAGACGAATAGCAGTGGGGCCCGCCTAGCGACAGGCCACACGGCTGGGGCCACAGAACTGACCATGTCGGGTGGCCGGGCCTGCTGCCCCCACCCTCGAGCTGCGAGGGGACAGTGTCCGGGCTGCGGGGAGGCCCAGCTGTGTGTCTGAGGGTTTATGCGTTCCTAAATATACCGATTGCCTCATCGGCAAAATCGTCGGGACGGTCTGCAAAGGAAGCCTAGCGCAGCACAGGAGAGCAGAGAAATGAAGAGGAAAGCCGAGCAAGGCAAAGCAAAGCAGTGCAAACTTGTACAAGGAAAGTCCCAGCAGTGCCAGGAAACGTAGAGCAGAGTAAAGAAAGCAGTTTGAGGCGAGGCTAAGCACAGCAGGGGTAGGAAAAGCAAAGCAGAGCAGAGAAGGTAAAGCAAAGCCGTGGCAGGAAAACAAAGCGAAGCAAGACAAGGGAAAGCATGGCCTGAAAAAGCATGGTCAGGAAAGGCAACGCAGAGCAAGGCAAAGCGAAGCAGTGCAAACTTGTACAAGGAAAGTCCCAGCAGTGCCAGGAAACGTAGAGCAAAGTAAAGAAAGCAGTTTGAGGCGAGGCAAAGCACAACAGGGGTAGGAAAAGCAAAGCAGAGCAGAGAAAGTAAAACCAAGAGGTGCCAGGAATACAAAGCAGAGCAAGACAAAGGAAAGCGTGGCCTGAAAAAGCGTGGCCAGGAAAGGCAAAGCAGAGCAAGGCAAAGCGAAGCAGTGCAAACTCGTACAAGGAAAGTCCCAGCAGTGCCAGGAAACGTAGAGCGAAGTAAGGAAAGCAGTTTGAGGCGAGGCAAAGCACTGCAGGCGTAGGAAAAGCAGAGCAGAGCAGAGAAAGTAAAACCAAGAGGTGCCAGGAATAAAAGCAGAGCAAGACAAAGGAAAGCGTGGCCTGAAAAAGCATGGCCAGGAAAAGCAAAGCGCGGCGAGGAAAACCAAAGCCAAAAGGTCCAAAAATAAAACAAAGCAATGCAATGAATATGTATCTAAAGTAAAAAAAAATAAAATAAAATAAAAAAAAAAGGCAAAAAAAAACAACAAGCAAAGCAGGGCCAGGAAAAGCAAAGTAAAGCGTGTCCAGGAAAGGCAAAGCAGTGCAAGGCAGAGCAAAGGAAAGGAAACTAGCACAAGGAAAAGCAAAGCAGGGCCAGGAAATGTAGAGCAAAAGAAAGAAAGCAGTTTGAGGAGGCAAGGCAAAGCACAGCAGGGTTAGGAAAAGAAAGCAACGCAGAGAAGGAAAAGCAAAGCAGTGCCAGGAATACAAAGCAAAGCAAAACAAAGGAAAGCATGGCCTGAAAAAGCATGGCCAGGAAAGGCAATGCAGAGCAAGGCAAAGCAAAGCAGTGCGAACTCGTACAAGGAAAGTCCCAGCAGTGCCAGGAAACGTAGAGCAAAGTAAAGAAAGCAGTTTGAGGCGAGGCAAAGCACAGCAGGGGTAGGAAAAGCAAAGCAGAGCAGAGAAGGTAAAGCAAAGCCGTGGCAGGAATACAAAGCGAAGCAAAACAAAGGAAAGCATGGCCTGAAAAAGCATGGCCAGGAAAGGCAACGCAGAGCAAGGCAAAGCAAAGCGGTGCAAACTCGTACAAGGAAAGTCCCAGCAGTGCCAGGAAACGTAGAGCAAAGTAACGAAAGCAGTTTGAGGCGAGGCAAAGCACAGCAGGGGTAGGAAAAGCAAAGCAGAGCAGAGAAAGTAAAACCAAGAGGTGCCAGGCATACGAAGCGAAGCAAAACAAAGGAAAGCATGGCCTGAAAAAGCATGGCCAGGAAAGGCAACGCAGAGCAAGGCAAAGCAAAGCAGTGCAAACTCGTACAAGGAAAGTCCCAGCAGGGCCAGGAAACGTAGAGCAAAGTTACGAAAACAGTTTGAGGCGAGGCAAAGCACAGCAGGGGTAGGAAAAGCAAAGCAGAGCAGAGAAGGTAAAGCAAAGCCGTGGCAGGAATACAAAGCAAAGCAAAACAAAGGAAAGCGTGGCCTGAAAAGCAAAAGAAAACATGGCCAGTGGAGGCAAAGCCGAGCAAGGCAAAGCAAAGCCCTGCTAGGGAAAAGAATGCGGCATAATGAAAAGAAATGACAAGCAGGGCCAGGCAAAGCAAAGCGCGGCCAGGAAAACCAAAGCAAAGAGGTCCAAAAATAAAAAAAAGCAATGCAATGAATGTGTAACTATATTAAAAAAAACAAAAAACAAAACAAAACAAAAAAAAAACCGCAAAAAAAAGACCAAGCAAAGCAGAGCCAGGAAAAGCAAAGTAAAGCATGTCCAGGAAAGGCAAAGCAGTGCAAGGCAGAGCAAAGCAAAGGAAAGTAGCACAAGGAAAAGCAAAGCAGGGCCAGGAAATGTAGAGCAAAAGAAAGAAAGCAGTTAGAGGAGGCAAGGCAAAGCACAGCAGGCGTAGGAAAAGCAAAGCAGAGCAGAGAAGGTAAAGCAAAGCCGTGGCAGGAATACAAAGCAAAGCAAAACAAAGGAAAGCGTGGCCTGAAAACGCATGGCCAGGAAAGGCAACGCAGAGCAAGGCAAAGCAAAGCAGTGCAAACTCGTACAAGGAAAGTCCCAGCAGTGCCAGGAAAGGTAGAGCAAAGTAACGAAAGCAGTTTGAGGAGGCAAGGCAAAGCACAGCAGGGGTAGGAAAAGCAAAGCAGAGCAGAGAAGGTAAAGCAAAGCCGTGGCAGGAATACAAAGCAAAGCAAAACAAAGGAAAGCGTGGCCTGAAAAAGCAAAAGAAAACATGGCCAGTGGAGGTAAACTAGAGCAAGGCAAAGCAAAGCAAAGCAAAGCGAAGTAGCACGAGGAAAAGCAAAGCATTGCCAGGAAAGACAAAGCAAACAAAGCAAAGCAAAGCAATCTGAGGCAAAGCAGAGCAAAGCAGGGGCAGGAACAGCAGAGGAAAGTAGAGAAGGAAAAGCAAAAGTGTGCCCGGAAGAGCAGAGCAGAGCAGAGCAAAGCAGAGCAAGGAAAAAGAAAGAGAAGCGAAGCAAATGGAAGGAGCTGGCGGCCAGCCCTCCTGCCGGTTCCCAGTGTCTGCGGGGCAAAGACCGCAGGGCCCTCATGCCGGGTAGAGCTGGCGGCCAGACTTGGACGGTGGCTGTACCCTGCTCGCCCGCTCCCCGGCCTCCCTGACACCTCATAGTCCGCCGTGACAGCGGGCAAGAACCATGTCTTGCTTTACCTGGTTTTATCTTTATTTATTTATTTATTTATTTATTTATTGTTGCCTTCCATCCAATGTAGTTGTGGGAATCATGTAGTTACTTACCGTCGTTGAAAACCTCACCCAACACCGTCCCCAGACGAATAGCAGTGGGGCCCGCCTAGCGGCAGGCCACACGGCTGGGGCCACAGAACTGACCATGTCGGGTGGCCGGGCCTGGTGCCCCCACCCTCGAGTTGCGAGGGGACAGTGTCCGGGCTGCGGGGAGGCCCAGCTGTGTGTCTGAGGGTTTATGCGTTCCTAAATATACCGATCGCCTCATCGGCAAAATCGTCTGGACGGTCTGCAAAGGAAGCCTAGCGCAGCACAGGAGAGCAGAGAAATGAAGAGGAAAGCCGAGCAAGGCAAAGCAAAGCAGTGCAAACTGGTACAAGGAATGTCCCAGCAGTGCCAGGAACCGTAGAGCAAAGTAAAGAAAGCAGTTTGAGGCGAGGCAAAGCACAGCAGGGGTAGGAAAAGCAAAGCAGAGCAGAGAAAGTAAAACCAAGATGTGCCAGGAATAAAAGCAGAGCAAGACAAAGGAAAGGGTGGCCTGAAAAAGCATGGCCAGGAGAAGCAAAGCGCGGCGAGGAAAACCAAAGCCAAAAGGTCCAAAAATAAAACAAAGCAATGCAATGAATATGTATCTAAAGTAAAAAAAAAAAATAAAAAATAAAAAAAAAAGGCAAAAAAAACCAACAAGCAAAGCAGGGCCAGGAAAAGCAAAGTAAAGCGTGTCCAGGAAAGGCAAAGCAGTGCAAGGCAGAGCAAAGGAAAGGAAAGTAGCACAAGGAAAAGCAAAGCAGTGCCAGGAAATGTAGAGCAAAAGAAAGAAAGCAGTTTGAGGAGGCAAGGCAAAGCACAGCAGGGGTAGGAAAAGAAAGCAACGTAGAGAAGGAAAAGGAAAGCAGTGCCAGGAATACAAAGCAAAGCAAAACAAAGGAAAGCATGGCCTGAAAAAGCATGGCCAGGAAAGGCAAAGCAGAGCAAGGCAGAGCAAAGCAGTGCGAACTCGTACAAGGAAAGTCCCAGCAGTGCCAGGAAACGTAGAGCAAAGTAAAGAAAGCAGTTTGAGGCGAGGCAAAGCAGAGCAGGGGTAGGAAAAGCAAAGCAGAGCAGAGAAAGTAAAACCAAGAGGTGCCAGGAATACGAAGCGAAGCAAGACAAAGGAAAGCGTGGCCTGAAAAAGCATGGCCAGGAAAGGCAAAGCAGAGCAAGGCAAAGCAAAGCAGTGCAAACTCGTACAAGGAAAGTCCCAGCAGGGCCAGGAAACGTAGAGCAAAGTAAAGAATGCAGTTTGAGGCGAGGCAAAGCAGAGCAGGGGTAGGAAAAGCAAAGCAGAGCAGAGAAAGTAAAACCAAGAGGTGCCAGGAATACGAAGCAAAGTAAGACAAAGGAAAGCATGGCCTGAAAAAGCATGGCCAGGAAAAGCAAAGCGCGGCCAGGAAAACCAAAGTAAAAAGGTCCAAAAATAAAACAAAGCAATGCAATGAATATATATCTAAAGTAAAAAAAAAAAAAAAGGCAAAAAAAAAACCAAGCAAAGCAGGGCCAGGAAAAGCAAAGTAAAGCGTGTCCAGGAAAGGCAAAGCAGTGCAAGGCAGAGCAAAGCAAAGTGAAGTAGCACAAGGAAAAGGAAAGCAGTGCCAGGAAATGTAGAGCAAAAGGAAGAAAGCAGTTTGAGGAGGCAAGGCAAAGCACAGCAGGGGTAGGAAAAGCAAAGCAGAGCAGAGAAGGTAAAGCAAAGCCGTGGCAGGAATACAAAGCAAAGCAAGACAAAGGAAAGCGTGGCCTGAAAAAGCAAAAGAAAACATGGCCAGTGGAGGCAAAGCAGAGCAAGGCAAAGCAAAGCAAAGCGAAGTAGCACGAGGAAAAGCAAAGCATTGCCAGGAAAGACAGAGCAAACAAAGCAAAGCAAAGCAATCTGAGGCAAAGCAAAGCAAAGCAGGGGCAAGAAAAGCAGAGCAAAGTAGAGAAGGAAAAGCAAAAGTGTGCCCGGAAGAGCAGAGCAGAGCAAAGCAAAGCAGAGCAAGGAAAAAGAAAGAGAAGCGAAGCACATGTAAGGAGCTGGCGGCCAGCCCTCCTGCCGGTTCCCAGTGTCTGCGGGGCAAAGACCGCAGGGCCCTCATGCCGGGTAGAGCTTTCGGCCAGACTCGGATGGCTAAACAATATATAGGGGTGGCTGGCCGGGGTGGGGGGGCCGGCTGCTCGGGAATAGGCTGGGCATCGGTCAGCGGGTGGTGAGCAATTGCATTGTGCATCACTTGTTTTCTTACACATTATTATTGTTAATACTATTATCATTATCACTATTGTTATTATTATTGTTATTATTATATTCCTTATATTCCTTATATTTTTATATTCCTGTCTTAATAAACTGTCTTTATCTCAACTCACCGGCTTCACTTTCCCGTTTCTCTCCCCCATCCCAGAGAGGGAGGGGGGAGGGTGAGCGAATGGCTGTGTGGTGTTTAGCTGCCAGCCGGGTTAAACCACAACGTGGCTGTACCCTGCTCGCCCGCTCCCCGGCCTCCCTGACACCTCTTAGTCCGCCGTGACAGCGGGCAAGAACCATGTCTTGCTTTACCTGGTTTTATCTTTATTTATTTATTTATTTATTGATTGATTGTTGCCTTCCATCCAATGTAGTTGTGGGAATCATGTAGTTACTGATCGTCGTTCAAAACCTCACCCAACGCCGTCCCCAGACGGGGAGCAGTGGGGACCGCCTAGCGGCAGGCCACACGGCTGGGGCCACAGAACTGACCATGTCGGGTGGCCGGGCCTGCTGCCCCCACCCTCGAGTTGCGAGGGGACAGTGTCCGGGCTGCGGGGAGGCCCAGCTGTGTGTCTGAGGGTTTATGCGTTCCGAAATATACCGATCGCCTCATCGGCAAAATCGTCGGGACGGTCTGCAAAGGAAGCCTAGCGCAGCACAGGAGAGCAGAGAAATGAAGAGGAAAGCCGAGCAAGGCAAAGCAAAGCCCTGCTAGGGAAAAGAATGCGGCATAATGAAAAGAAATGACAAGCAGGGCCAGGCAAAGCAAAGCGCGGCCAGGAAAACCAAAGCCAAAAGGTCCAAAAATAAAACAAAGCAATAAAATGAATATGTATCTATATTAACAAAAAAAAAAAAAAAAGAAGAAGAAGAAAAAAAGAAACAACAACAACAACAAAAAAAAAGCAAAGCAATCTGAGGCAAAGCAATCTGAGGCAAAGGAAAGCAAAGCAGGGGCGAGAACAGCAGAGGAACGCAGAGAAGGAAAAGCAAAACTGTGCCCGGAAGAGCAGAGCAAAGCAAAGCAAAGCAAGGAGAAACAAAGAGAAGCGAAGCAAATGCAAGGAGCTGGCGGCCAGCCCTCCTGCCGGTTCCCGGCGTCTGCGGGGCAAAGACCGCAGGGCCCTCATGCCGGGTACGGTCGGCAATGCAAAGGGAAGAAATGCGAGACGAAGGAAAGCCTCGGAAGGAAAAGAAAGCCTTATCAGGAAAAGCAGAGTCAAGCAGGGTCAGGAAAAGCAACGCGTAGCAGTGGCAGGAGAAGCATATCGAAGCAAAACAGTGCTGTGAAAACGAAACGTGTAGTTGCTTAGCGTGGTGCAAAGTCGCTCCCCCCCAGCCCAACCCGCCCCAGGCGAATAGGGGCCGGTAGCCGGGCTACGGGGAGGCGGGTGTTCGAGAAGGCGAGCTCGCGGCCGCGGCCCCCGGTTGCCTCGGGCCGCCCGTCGCTCTGACGTCAGAGGCAAACGCCTGGCCGAGAACGGCGTCCGGGTCTACCCGGAAGCCGAAGGACGCATGCGCGCGCATGTCCAAAGGCGTCCGTCGGTCGGTCGGTCGGTCAAGCGATTCCCGAGTGGGTCCGCCCAGGCGAAAAGCACCGAAAAGTGCCGGAAAGGTGCGAAAAGGCCCGAAAAGGTCCGAAAAGGGCCGGAACGGCCTGTACGAAAAGCGAAGGAAGGCAGACCGACCGACGGCGTTCGGTCCCGGCCGGCGGGTCTGCCGGTGTCCTCCTGCGGTTGCCGGGTGTACCGCGTCCTCCTGTGGCCGCCTAGTCTCCCCGTGTCCTCCTGCGGCCGCCGGGTCTATGCGGTCGCCGTGTTTGCATAGCCCGTGGCGACCTGTAGGGGTCGCTGCAGCGGGGCCGGCCGCGAGAACGGCGTCGGGGTCTGCCCGGCACCGAGGGACGCGCGCGCGCACGTCCAAAGGCATCCGTCTGTCGGTCGGTCGCGCGGTTCCCGAGTGGGTCCGTCCACGCGAAAAGCACCGAATAGCGCCGGAAAGGTGCGAAAAGGCCCGAAAAGGGCCGAAAAGGGCCGGAACGGCCCGTACGAAAAGCGAAGGAAGGCAGACCGACCGACGGCGTTCGGTCCCGGCCGGCGGGTCTGCCGGTGTCCTCCTGCGGTCGCCGGGTGTGCCGCGTCCTCCTGTGGCCGCCTAGTCTCCCCGTGTTCTCCTGCGGCCGCCAGGTCTACCGAGTCCCCCCGCGCCCCCTCGCGGCCGCCTGACGTACCCGTGTCCTCCCGCGGCCGCCAGGTCTACCCGGCCGCGGTCGCCATGTTTGCGTAGCCCGTGGCGACCTGTAGGGGTCGCTGCAGCGGGGCCGGCCGCGAGAACGGCGTCGGGGTCTGCCCGGCACCGACGGGCGCGCGCGCGCGCGCGCGAGTCCGAAGGCATCCGTCTGTCGGTCGGTCGCGCGGTTCCCGAGTGGGTCCGTCCACGCGAAAAGCATCGAAAAGCGCCGGAAAGGTCCGAAAAGGCCCGAAAAGTTCCGAAAAGGGCCGGAACGGCCCGTGCGAAAAGCGAAGGAAGGCAGACCGACGGCGTTCGGTCCCGGCCGGCGGGTCTCCCCGTGTCCTCCCGCGGTCGGGAGGTGTACCGTGTCCCCCTGTGGCCGCCTGGTCTACCCGTGTCCTACCGAGGGCGCCCCGTCTGCCCGCCTGGAGGAGGTCGCTGACTGTCGGGCTGTGGGAACGGCGGCCACGTCTACCCTGACTCGGACGGGACTTGGCGGCGTGCCGTGGGGCTAGCGGTAGATGAGTAGGTCGTGAGACGGCTCGGAAGGTGTCGTAGGCGTCGCTGTTTCTTTCTGCCTCCAGTTACGTCGAGGTAAAAGTCGGTTGCTCTCGGGTGCCTCGCTGCGGGACTCTTGAAAAGGTCTTGGAGCTTTTCGGGGGCGGTGACTTTTGTGTCCGTCTATAGGAGAGAGCGGGGACTCTGCTCCTGAAGCGGTGCTGAGCGAGCACTTGCGGCTGGGGGAGCC
>NW_028154185.1:287500-307500 GCF_964211835.1 Anser anser
GTCCGAGGGTTTATGCGTTCGTAAATACACACCGATCGACTCGTCGGCAAAATCGGCGGGACGGTCCGCAAAGGAAGCCTAGCGCAGCAAAGCAGAGCAGAGCGTTGCAGAGGAAAGCGGAGCGAGACAAAGCAAAGCCCCGCTAGGGGAAAGAAAGCGGAACGAAGAAAAGCAAAGTCAAGGAGGGCCAGGAAAAGCGAAACGAAGCAGGGGGCGAGAAAAACCAAAGCAAAGGAGGTCCAGGAAAAGAAAAGCGGCGTCGTGAACACAAAGTAAAGCCAAACAGAGCAAAGCAGGGCCGGGAAAAGCAAAACAAAGAAGGGCGAGAAAAACCCAAGCAAAGGAGGTCCAGGAAAAGAAAAGAGGCGTCATGAATACGAAATAAGGCCAAACAAAGCAAGGCAGGGCCGGGAAAAGCAAAACAAAGAAGGGCGAGAAAAACCCAAGCAAAGGAGGTCCAGGAAAAGCAAAGAGGTGCCGCGAACGCAAAGCAAAGCAAAGCAGGTCCAGGGAAAGCTAAACAAAGAGGGACAGAGAAAAAAAAAAAAAAAAAAAAATGGAGGGCCAAGAAAAGCAAGGCGATGCGGTGAATACAAAGCAGAGCAAAACAAAACAAAGCACGGCAAGGAAAAGCAAAGCAGACCAAGGCAAAGCAAAGTAGCACGAGGAAAAGCAAAGCAGGGCCAGGAAAGGCAAAGCAAAGGACTTTGAGGCGAGGCGAAGCACAGCAGTGGTAGGAGAAGCAAAGCAAAGCAGAGAAGAAAAAGCAAAGCGGCGCCAGGAATACGAAGCAAAGCTAAGCAAAGGAAAGCGTGGCCGGAAGAAGCAAAACGTAGCAGGGCCAGGGAAGGCAAAGCAGAGCAAGGCAAAGCAAAGCAAACCCTGCGAGGAAAAAGAAAGCCTTATCGGGCAAAGAAAAGTCAGGCAGGGCCAAGAAAAGCAAAACGAATCGGGGTCAGTAAAAACAAAGCAAAACAGGGCCGGGAAAAACAAAGCGGTGCCACGAATGCAAAGCAAAGCAAAGCAGGGCCAGGAAAAGCAAAGCAAAGAAAAACAGTGCTGTGAATACGAAACGTGTAGTTCCTTAGTGTCGTTCGAAATCGCACCCCCCACCCGCCCCAGACGAATAGGAAGGGGCCCGTTGCCGGGTTACGGGGAGGCGGGCGTTCAAGAAGGCGAGGGTGTGGCAGCGGCCCCCGGTTGCTTCCGGCCGCCGGCCGCTCTGACATAAGAGGCTCCCGCTCGGTCACGAGCAGCTCGCCACCTGTGCGACTCGCTGTGGCTGGCTGCCCGGCCGGTTTGCTTTAGCTTTTTATCGTTACATAAACGATCCATAGATATATAATATTATATATACTACTTAAGAGTTATTACAAAAGAAAGTACTAAATAAGAGTAAACATATATATAACGAAAACATAATAAAAAAGGATAGTAGTAATAATAATAATAATCGTTGTCTGTTTCCCCCTTTACTTTTAGGAATCACGTAGTTACTTAGCGTCGTTCGCAACCCCCACCCTCCCCAGACGAATAGCAACGGGGCCCACCTGGCGGCTCGCCGGACAGCGGGGGCCACAGAATAGACCCGGCCCGGTGGCCAGATCCCTGTCCCCTCGTCCGCCAGTTCCGAGGGGACAGTCGCCGAGGTGGGGGGAGGTCAAGGTGTGCGTCTGAGGGTTTACGTGTTTCTAAATACACCGATCGACTCGTCGGCAAAATCGGTGGGACGGTCTGCAAAAGGAGCCTAGAGCAGCAAAGCAGAGCAGAGCAGAGCAATGCGGAGGAAAGCAGAGCAAGGCAAAGCAAAGCCCCGCTAGGGAAAAGAAAGCGGCATAAGGAAAAGCAAAGCACGGCCAGAAAAAACAAAGGAAAAAGGGTAAAAAAAAACAAAAAAACAAAAAACAAAAAACAAACAAACAAACAAAAAAAACAAAGCAAAGTAGGGCCAGAAAAAGCAAAGCAAAGCATGGCCAGGAAAGGCAAAGCAGAGCAAAGCAGCACAAAGAAATACATAGCAGAGCCAGGAACACAAAGCAAAGCAAACAAAGGAAGGCATGGCCGGGGTGGGGGGGGGAGAAAAAAAAAAAAATGAGGGCCAGGGAATGCAGAGCAAGGCAAAGCAAAGCAGAGCAAAGCAGCACAAAGAAATGCATAGCAGAGCCAGGAACACAAAGCAAAGCAAAACAAAGGAAAGCATGGCGGGGGGGGGCGGTGGGGGGGGGGATTGGGGGGGGGGAGGGGGAAGAAAAACAAAAATGAGGGCCAGGGAATGCAAAGCACAGCAATGCAAAACAAAGCAAAGCAGCACAAGACAAAGCAAAGCACTGTCTGGAATTCAAGGCAAAGTGAAGCAAAGTAAAACAAAGCAGGGCCAGAAAAGGAAAGAAAAGCAGGGGTAAGAAAAGCAAAGCAAAGCATGGCCAGGAAAGGCAAATGACAGTAAGGCAAAGCAAAGCAGAGCAAAGTAGCACAAGGAAAAGCAAAGCAGGGCCAGGAAAGGCAAAGCAAAGGACTTTGAGGCGAGGCGAAGCACAGCAGGGGTAGGAGAAGCAAAGCAAAGCAGAGAAGAAAAAGCAAAGCTGCGCCAGGAGTACGAAGCAAAGCTAAGCAAAGGAAAGCGTGGCCGGAAGAAGCAAAACGTAGCAGGGCCAGGGAAGGCAAAGCAGAGCAAGGCAAAGCAAAGCAAACCCTGCAAGGAAAAAGAAAGCCTTATCGGGCAAAGAAAAGTCAAGCAGGGCCAGGAAAAGCAAAAGGAATCGGGGTCAGTAAAAACAAAGCAAAGCAGGGCCAGGAAATCAAAACAAAGAAGGGCGAGAAAAACCCTAGCAAAGGAGGTCCAGGAAAAGAAAAGCGGCGTCATGAATACGAAATAAAGCCAAACAAAGCAAGGCAGGGCCGGGAAAAGCAAAACAAAGAAGGGCGAGAAAAACCCAAGCAAAGGAGGTCCAGGAAAAGAAAAGAGGTGCCCCGAACGCAAAGCAAAGCAAAGCAGGTCCAGGGAAAGCTAAACAAAGAGGGACAGAGAAAAAAAAAAATAAAAAAAAAAATGCAGGGCCAAGGAAAGCAAGGCGATGCGGTGAATACAAAGCAGAGCAAAACAAAACAAAGCACGGCAAGGAAAAGCAAAGCAGACCAAGGCAAAGCAAAGTAGCGCGAGGAAAAGCAAAGCGGGGCCAGGAAAGGCAAAGCAAAGGACTTTGAGGCGAGGCGAAGCACAGCAGGGGTAGGAGAAGCAAAGCAAAGCAGAGAAGAAAAAGCAAAGCGGCACCAGGAATACGAAGCAAAGCTAAGCAAAGGAAAGCGTGGCCGGAAGAAGCAAAACGTAGCAGGGCCAGGGAAGGCAAAGCAGAGCAAGGCAAAGCAAAGCAAACCCTGCGAGGAAAAAGAAAGCCTTATCGGGCAAAGAAAAGTCAAGCAGGGCCAGGAAAAGCAAAAGGAATCGGGGTCAGTAAAAACAAAGCAAAACAGGGCCGGGAAAAACAAAGCGGTGCCACGAATGCAAAGCAAAGCAAAGCAGGGCCAGGAAAAGCAAAGCAAAGAAAAACAGTGCTGTGAATACGAAACGTGTAGTTCCTTAGTGTCGTTCGAAATCGCACCCCCCACCCGCCCCAGACGAATAGGGAGGGGCCCGTTGCCGGGTTACGGGGAGGCGGGCGTTCAAGAAGGCGAGGGTGTGGCAGCGGCCCCCGGTTGCTTCCGGCCGCCGGCCGCTCTGACATAAGAGGCTCCCGCTCGGTCACGAGCAGCTCGCCACCTGTGCGACTCGCTGTGGCTGGCTGCCCGGCCGGTTTGCTTTAGCTTTTTATCGTTACATAAACGATCCATAGATATATAATATTATATATACTACTTAAGAGTTATTACAAAAGAAAGTACTAAATAAGAGTAAATATATATATAACGAAAACATAATAAAAAGAGTAGTAGTAATAATAATCGTTGTCAGTCTCCCCCTTTACTTTTACGAATCGAGTAGTTACTTAGCGTCGTTCGCAACCCCCACCCTCCCCAGACGAATAGCAACGGGGCCCACCTGGCGGCTCGCCGGACAGCGGGGGCCACAGAATAGACCCGGCCCGGTGGCCAGATCCCTGTCCCCTCGTCCGCCAGTTCCGAGGGGACAGTCGCCGAGGTGGGGGGAGGTCAAGGTGTGCGTCTGAGGGTTTACGTGTTTCTAAATACACCGATCGACTCGTCGGCAAAATCGGTGGGACGGTCTGCAAAAGAAGCCTAGAGCAGCAAAGCAGAGCAGAGCAGAGCAATGCGGAGGAAAGCAGAGCAAGGCAAAGCAAAGCCCCGCTAGGGAAAAGAAAGTGGCATAAGGAAAAGCAAAGCACGGCCAGAAAAAAACAAAGGAAAAAGGGTAAAAAAACCACAACCGAACAAACAAAAAAACCAAAGCAAAGTAGGGCCAGAAAAAGCAAAGCAAAGCATGGCCAGGAAAGGCAAAGCAGAGCAAGGCAAAGCAAAGCAGAGCAAAGTAGCACAAGCAAAAACAAAGCAGGGCCAGGAAAGGTAGAGCAAAGGAAAGAAAGAAATTGAGGCAAGGCGAAGCACAGCGGGGGTAGGAAAACAAAGCATCGTAGAGAAGGAAAAGAGAAGCAGTGCCAGGAATACAAAGCAAAGCTAAACAAAGGAAAGCGTGGCCTGAAAAAGCAAAAGAAAGCATGCGCAGGGAAGGCAAAGCAGAGAAAGGGAAAGCAAGGCAGCAGGAGGAAAACTAAAACAGTGTCAAAGAGGGAAGGCAAAGTAAAGCAAAACCAAACAAAGCACGGCCAGAAAAGCAGAGCAAGGCAAAGGAAAGCGAAGCAAAGTAGCACGAGGAAAAGCAAAGCATTGCCAGGAAAGACAAAGCAAAAGAACCAAAGCAAAGCAATCTGAGGCAAAGCAAAGCAAAGCAGGGGCAGGAACAGCAGAGGAAAGGAGAGAAGGAAAACCAAAAGTGTGCCCGGAAGAGCAGAGCAAAGCAAAGCAGAGCAAGGAAAAACAAAGAGAAGCGAAGCAAATGTAAGGAGCTGGCGGCCAGCCCTCCTGCCGGTTCCCAGTGTCTGCGGGGCAAAGACCGCAGGGCCCTCATGCCGGGTAGAGCTGGCGGCCAGACTCGGACGGTGGCTGTACCCTGCTCGCCCGCTCCCCGGCCTCCCTGAACCCTCATAGTCCGCCGTGACAGCGGGCAAGAACCATGTCTTGCTTTACCTGATTTTTTTTTTTTTTTTTCCCCCCTGCATTTATTTATTTATTTATTTATTCTTGCCTTCCATCCAATGTAGTTGTGGGAATCATGTATTTACTGATCGTCGTTCAAAACCTCACCCAACACCGTCCCCAGACGGGGAGCAGTGGGGACCGCCTAGCGGCGGGCCACACGGCTGGGGCCACAGAACTGACCATGTCGGGTGGCCGGGCCTGCTGCCCCCACCCTCGAGTTGCGAGGGGACAGTGTCCGGGCTGCGGGGAGGCCCAGCTGTGTGTCTGAGGGTTTATGCGTTCCGAAATATACCGATTGCCTCATTGGCAAAATCGTCGGGACGGTCTGCAAAGGAAGCCTAGCGCAACACAGGACAGCAGAGCAATGAAGAGGAAAGCCGAGCAAGGCAAAGCAAAGCAGTGCAAACTTGTACAAGGAAAGTCCCAGCAGTGCCAGGAACCGTAGAGCAGAGTAACGAAAGCAGTTTGAGGCGAGGCAAAGCACAGCAGGGGTAGGACAAGCAGAGCAGAGCAGAGAAAGTAAAACCAAGAGGTGCCAGGAATACGAAGCGAAGCAAAACAAAGGAAAGCGTGGCCCGAAAAAGCATGGCCAGGAAAGGCAACGCAGAGCAAGGCAAAGCAAAGCAGTGCAAACTCGTACAAGGAAAGTCCCAGCAGTGCCAGGAAACGTAGAGCAAAGTAAAGAAAGCAGTTTGAGGCGAGACAAAGCACAACAGGGGTAGGAAAAGCAAAGCAGAGCAGAGAAGGTAAAGCAAAGTCGTGGCAGGAATACGAAGCAAAGCAAAACAAAGGAAAGCATGGCCTGAAAAAGCATGGCCAGGAAAAGCAAAGCGTGGCCAGGAAAACCAAAGCAAAAAGGTCCAAAAATAAAACAAAGCAATGCAATGAAAATGTATCTATACTAAAATAAAACAAACAAACAAACAAACAAACAAAACAAAAAAACGCAAAAAAAAGACCAAGCAAAGCAGGGCCAGGAAAAGCAAAGAAAAGCGTGTCCAGGAAAGGCAAAGCGGTGCAAGGCAGAGCAGAGCAAAGGAAAGTAGCACAAGGAAAAGCAAAGCAGGGCCAGGAAATGTAGAGCAAAAGAAAGAAAGCAGTTTGAGGCGAGACAAAGCACAACAGGGGTAGGAAAAGCAAAGCAGAGCAGAGAAGGTAAAGCAAAGTCGTGGCAGGAATACGAAGCAAAGCAAAACAAAGGAAAGCATGGCCTGAAAAAGCATGGCCAGGAAAAGCAAAGCGTGGCCAGGAAAACCAAAGCAAAAAGGTCCAAAAATAAAACAAAGCAATGCAATGAAAATGTATCTATACTAAAATAAAACAAACAAACAAACAAACAAACAAAACAAAAAAACGCAAAAAAAAGACCAAGCAAAGCAGGGCCAGGAAAAGCAAAGAAAAGCGTGTCCAGGAAAGGCAAAGCGGTGCAAGGCAGAGCAAAGCAAAGGAAAGTAGCACAAGGAAAAGCAAAGCAGTGCCAGGAAATGTAGAGCAAAAGAAAGAAAGCAGTTTGAGGAGGCAAGGCAAAGCACAGCAGGGGTAGGAAAAACAGAGCAGAGCAGAGAAGGTAAAGCAAAGTCGTGGCAGGAATACGAAGCAAAGCAAAACAAAGGAAAGCGTGGCCTGAAAAAGCACGGCCAGGAAAGGCAAAGCAGAGCAAGGCAAAGCAAAGCAGTGCAAACTCGTACAAGGAAAGTCCCAGCAGGGCCAGGAAAGGTAGAGCAAAGTAACGAAAGCAGTTGGAGGCAAGGCAAAGCCGTGGCAGGAAAGTAAAACCTAGAGGTGCCAGGAATACAAAGCGAAGCGAAGCAAGACAAAGGAAAGCGTGGCCTGAAAAAGCAAAAGAAAACACGGCCAGTGGAGGCAAAGCAGAGCAAGGCAAAGCAAAGCAGTGCAAACTCGTACAAGGAAAGTCCCAGCAGTGCCAGGAAAGGTAGAGCAAAGTAAAGAAAGCAGTTTGAGGCGAGGCAAAGCACAGCAGGGGTAGGAAAAGCAAAGCAGAGCAGAGAAGGTAAAGCAAAGCCGTGGCAGGAATACAAAGCAAAGCAAAAGAAAGGAAAGCGTGGCCTGAAAAAGCAAAAGAAAACATGGCCAGTGGAGGCAAACTAGAGCAAGGCAAAGCAAAGCAAAGCAAAGCGAAGTAGCACGAGGAAAAGCAAAGCATTGCCAGGAAAGACAAAGCAAACAAAGCAAAGCAAAGCAATCTGAGGCAAAGCAAAGCAAAGCAGGGGCAGGAACAGCAGAGGAAAGTAGAGAAGGAAAAGCAAAAGTGTGCCCGGAAGAGCAGAGCAGAGCAAAGCAAAGCAGAGCAAGGAAAAAGAAAGAGAAGCGAAGCAAATGTAAGGAGCTGGCGGCCAGCCCTCCTGCCGGTTCCCAGTGTCTGCTGGGCAAAGACCGCAGGGGCCTCATGCCGGGTAGAGCTGGCGGCCAGACTCGGACGGTGGCTGTACCCTGCTCGCCCGCTCCCCGGCCTCCCTGACACCTCATAGTCCGCCGTGACAGCGGGCAAGAACCATGTCTTGCTTTACCTGGTTTTATCTTTATTTATTTATTTATTTATTTATTTATTGTTGCCTTCCATCCAATGTAGTTGTGGGAATCATGTAGTTACTTACCGTCGTTGAAAACCTCACCCAACGCCGTCCCCAGACGAATAGCAGTGGGGCCCGCCTAGCGACAGGCCACACGGCTGGGGCCACAGAACTGACCATGTCGGGTGGCCGGGCCTGCTGCCCCCACCCTCGAGCTGCGAGGGGACAGTGTCCGGGCTGCGGGGAGGCCCAGCTGTGTGTCTGAGGGTTTATGCGTTCCTAAATATACCGATTGCCTCATCGGCAAAATCGTCGGGACGGTCTGCAAAGGAAGCCTAGCGCAGCACAGGAGAGCAGAGAAATGAAGAGGAAAGCCGAGCAAGGCAAAGCAAAGCAGTGCAAACTTGTACAAGGAAAGTCCCAGCAGTGCCAGGAAACGTAGAGCAGAGTAAAGAAAGCAGTTTGAGGCGAGGCAAAGCACAGCAGGGGTAGGAAAAGCAAAGCAGAGCAGAGAAAGTAAAACCAAGAGGTGCCAGGAATACAAAGCAGAGCAAGACAAAGGAAAGCGTGGCCTGAAAAAGCGTGGCCAGGAAAGGCAAAGCAGAGCAAGGCAAAGCGAAGCAGTGCAAACTCGTACAAGGAAAGTCCCAGCAGTGCCAGGAAACGTAGAGCGAAGTAAGGAAAGCAGTTTGAGGCAAGGCAAAGCACTGCAGGCGTAGGAAAAGCAAAGCAGAGCAGAGAAAGTAAAACCAAGAGGTGCCAGGAATACAAAGCAGAGCAAGACAAAGGAAAGCGTGGCCTGAAAAAGCATGGCCAGGAAAAGCAAATCGCGGCGAGGAAAACCAAAGCCAAAAGGTCCAAAAATAAAACAAAGCAATGCAATGAATATGTATCTAAAGTAAAAATAAAATAAAATAAAATAAAAAAAAAAGGCAAAAAAAAACAGCAAGCAAAGCAGGGCCAGGAAAAGCAAAGTAAAGCGTGTCCAGGAAAGGCAAAGCAGTGCAAGGCAGAGCAAAGGAAAGGAAACTAGCACAAGGAAAAGCAAAGCAGGGCCAGGAAATGTAGAGCAAAAGAAAGAAAGCAGTTTGAGGAGGCAAGGCAAAGCACAGCAGGGTTAGGAAAAGAAAGCAACGCAGAGAAGGAAAAGCAAAGCAGTGCCAGGAATACAAAGCAAAGCAAAACAAAGGAAAGCATGGCCTGAAAAAGCATGGCCAGGAAAGGCAACGCAGAGCAAGGCAAAGCAAAGCAGTGCGAACTCGTACAAGGAAAGTCCCAGCAGTGCCAGGAAACGTAGAGCAAAGTAAAGAAAGCAGTTTGAGGCGAGGCAAAGCACAGCAGGGGTAGGAAAAGCAAAGCAGAGCAGAGAAGGTAAAGCAAAGCCGTGGCAGGAATACAAAGCGAAGCAAAACAAAGGAAAGCATGGCCTGAAAAAGCATGGCCAGGAAAGGCAACGCAGAGCAAGGCAAAGCAAAGCAGTGCAAACTCGTACAAGGAAAGTCCCAGCAGTGCCAGGAAACGTAGAGCAAAGTAACGAAAGCAGTTTGAGGCGAGGCAAAGCACAGCAGGGGTAGGAAAAGCAAAGCAGAGCAGAGAAAGTAAAACCAAGAGGTGCCAGGCATACGAAGCGAAGCAAAACAAAGGAAAGCATGGCCTGAAAAAGCATGGCCAGGAAAGGCAACGCAGAGCAAGGCAAAGCAAAGCAGTGCAAACTCGTACAAGGAAAGTCCCAGCAGGGCCAGGAAACGTAGAGCAAAGTTACGAAAACAGTTTGAGGCGAGGCAAAGCACAGCAGGGGTAGGAAAAGCAAAGCAGAGCAGAGAAGGTAAAGCAAAGCCGTGGCAGGAATACAAAGCAAAGCAAAACAAAGGAAAGCGTGGCCTGAAAAGCAAAAGAAAACATGGCCAGTGGAGGCAAAGCCGAGCAAGGCAAAGCAAAGCCCTGCTAGGGAAAAGAATGCGGCATAATGAAAAGAAATGACAAGCAGGGCCAGGCAAAGCAAAGCGCGGCCAGGAAAACCAAAGCAAAGAGGTCCAAAAATAAAAAAAAGCAATGCAATGAATGTGTAACTATATTAAAAAAAAACAAAAAACAAAACAAAACAAAAAAAAAACCGCAAAAAAAAGACCAAGCAAAGCAGAGCCAGGAAAAGCAAAGTAAAGCATGTCCAGGAAAGGCAAAGCAGTGCAAGGCAGAGCAAAGCAAAGGAAAGTAGCACAAGGAAAAGCAAAGCAGTGCCAGGAAATGTAGAGCAAAAGAAAGAAAGCAGTTAGAGGAGGCAAGGCAAAGCACAGCAGGCGTAGGAAAAGCAAAGCAGAGCAGAGAAGGTAAAGCAAAGCCGTGGCAGGAATACAAAGCAAAGCAAAACAAAGGAAAGCGTGGCCTGAAAAAGCAAAAGAAAGCATGGCCAGTGGAGGCAAAGCAGAGCAAGGCAAAGCAAAGCAAAGCAAAGCAAAGTAGCACGAGGAAAAGCAAAGCATTACCAGGAAAGACAAAGCAAACAAAGCAAAGCAAAGCAACCTGAGGCAAAGCAAAGCAAAGCAGGGGCAGGAACAGCAGAGGAAAGCAGAGAAGGAAAAGCAAAAGTGTGCCCGGAAGAGCAGAGCAGAGCAAAGCAAAGCAGAGCAAGGAAAAAGAAAGAGAAGCGAAGCAAATGTAAGGAGCTGGCGGCCAGCCCTCCTGCCGGTTCCCAGTGTCTGCGGGGCAAAGACCGCAGGGCCCTCATGCCGGGTAGAGCTGGCGGCCAGACTCGGACGGTGGCTGTACCCTGCTCGCCCGCTCCCCGGCCTCCCTGACACCTCATAGTCCGCCGTGACAGCGGGCAAGAACCATGTCTTGCTTTACCTGGTTTTATCTTTATTTATTTATTTATTTATTTATTTATTTATTTATTTATTTATTTATTTATTCTTGCCTTCCATCCAATGTAGTTGTGGGAATCATGTACTTACTTACCGTCATTGAAAACCTCACCCAACGCCGTCCCCAGACGGGTAGAAGTGGGGCCCGCCTAGCGGCAGGCCACACGGCTGGGGCCACAGAACTGACCATGTCGGGTGGCCGGGCCTGCTGCCCCCACCCTCGAGCTGCGAGGGGACAGTGTCCGGGCTGCGGGGAGGCCCAGCTGTGTGTCTGAGGGTTTATGCGTTCCGAAATATACCGATCGCCTCATCGGCAAAATCGTCTGGACGGTCTGCAAAGGAAGCCTAGCGCAGCAAAGGAGAGCAGAGAAATGAAGAGGAAAGCCGAGCAAGGCAAAGCAAAGCAGTGTAAACTTGTACAAGGAAAGTCCCAGCAGTGCCAGGTAACGTAGAGCAAAGTTACGAAAGCAGTTTGAGGCAAGGCAAAGCACAGCAGGGGTAGGAAAAGCAGAGCAGAGCAGAGAAAGTAAAACCAAGAGGTGCCAGGAATACGAAGCGAAGCAAGACAAAGGAAAGCGTGGCCTGAAAAAGCATGGCCAGGAAAGGCAAAGCAGAGCAAGGCAAAGCAAAGCAGTGCAAACTCGTACAAGGAAAGTCCCAGCAGGGCCAGGAAACGTAGAGCAAAGTAAAGAATGCAGTTTGAGGCGAGGCAAAGCACAGCAGGGGTAGGAAAAGCAGAGCAGAGCAGGAAAAGTAAAACCAAGAGGTGCCAGGAATACGAAGCGAAGCAAAACAAAGGAAAGCATGGCCGGGGGGGGGGTGGGGGGGGGTTGGGGGGGGGGGGAGGGGGAAGAAAAACAAAAATGAGGGCCAGGGAATGCAAAGCACAGCAATGCAAAACAAAGCAAAGCAGCAGAAGACAAAGCATAGCACTGTCAGGAATTCAAGGCAAAGTGAAGCAAAGTAAAACAAAGCAGGGCCAGAAAAGGAAAGAAAAGCAGGGGTAAGAAAAGCAAAGCAAAGCATGGCCAGGAAAGGCAAATGACAGTAAGGCAAAGCAAAGCAGAGCAAAGTAGCACAAGCAAAAACAAAGCAGGGCCAGGAAAGGTAGAGCAAAGGAAAGAAAGAAATTGAGGCAAGGCGAAGCACAGCAGGGGTAGGAAAACAAAGCAACGTAGAGAAGGAAAAGCGAAGCAGTGCCAGGAATACAAAGCAAAGCTAAGTAAAGGAAAGCGTGGCCTGAAAAAGCAAAAGAAAGCATGCGCAGGGAAGGCAAAGCAGAGAAAGGGAAAGCAAGGCAGCAGGAGGAAAACTAAAACAGTGTCAAAGAGGGAAGGCAAAGTAAAGCAAAACCAAACAAAGCACGGCCAGAAAAGCAGAGCAAGGCAAAGGAAAGCGAAGCAAAGTAGCACGAGGAAAAGCAAAGCATTGCCAGGAAAGACAAAGCAAACAAAGCAAAGCAAAGCAATCTGAGGCAAAGCAAAGCAAAGCAGGGGCAAGAACAGCAGAGGAAAGCAGAGAAGGAAAAGCAAAAGTGTGCCCGGAAGAGCAGAGCAAAGCAAAGCAGAGCAAGGAAAAAGAAAGAGAAGCGAAGCAAATGTAAGGAGCTGGCGGCCAGCCCTCCTTCCGGTTCCCAGTGTCTGCTGGGCAAAGACCGCAGGGGCCTCATGCCGGGTAGAGCTGGCGGCCAGACTCGGACGGTGGCTGTACCCTGCTCGCCCGCTCCCCGGCCTCCCTGACACCTCATAGTCCGCCGTGACAGCGGGCAAGAACCATGTCTTGCTTTACCTGGTTTTATCTTTATTTATTTATTTATTTATTTATTTATTGTTGCCTTCCATCCAATGTAGTTGTGGGAATCATGTAGTTACTTACCGTCGTTGAAAACCTCACCCAACGCCGTCCCCAGACGAATAGCAGTGGGGCCCGCCTAGCGACAGGCCACACGGCTGGGGCCACAGAACTGACCATGTCGGGTGGCCGGGCCTGCTGCCCCCACCCTCGAGCTGCGAGGGGACAGTGTCCGGGCTGCGGGGAGGCCCAGCTGTGTGTCTGAGGGTTTATGCGTTCCTAAATATACCGATTGCCTCATCGGCAAAATCGTCGGGACGGTCTGCAAAGGAAGCCTAGCGCAGCACAGGAGAGCAGAGAAATGAAGAGGAAAGCCGAGCAAGGCAAAGCAAAGCAGTGCAAACTTGTACAAGGAAAGTCCCAGCAGTGCCAGGAAACGTAGAGCAGAGTAAAGAAAGCAGTTTGAGGCGAGGCTAAGCACAGCAGGGGTAGGAAAAGCAAAGCAGAGCAGAGAAGGTAAAGCAAAGCCGTGGCAGGAAAACAAAGCGAAGCAAGACAAGGGAAAGCATGGCCTGAAAAAGCATGGTCAGGAAAGGCAACGCAGAGCAAGGCAAAGCGAAGCAGTGCAAACTTGTACAAGGAAAGTCCCAGCAGTGCCAGGAAACGTAGAGCAAAGTAAAGAAAGCAGTTTGAGGCGAGGCAAAGCACAACAGGGGTAGGAAAAGCAAAGCAGAGCAGAGAAAGTAAAACCAAGAGGTGCCAGGAATACAAAGCAGAGCAAGACAAAGGAAAGCGTGGCCTGAAAAAGCGTGGCCAGGAAAGGCAAAGCAGAGCAAGGCAAAGCGAAGCAGTGCAAACTCGTACAAGGAAAGTCCCAGCAGTGCCAGGAAACGTAGAGCGAAGTAAGGAAAGCAGTTTGAGGCGAGGCAAAGCACTGCAGGCGTAGGAAAAGCAGAGCAGAGCAGAGAAAGTAAGACCAAGAGGTGCCAGGAATAAAAGCAGAGCAAGACAAAGGAAAGCGTGGCCTGAAAAAGCATGGCCAGGAAAAGCAAAGCGCGGCGAGGAAAACCAAAGCCAAAAGGTCCAAAAATAAAACAAAGCAATGCAATGAATATGTATCTAAAGTAAAAAAAAATAAAATAAAATAAAAAAAAAAGGCAAAAAAAAACAACAAGCAAAGCAGGGCCAGGAAAAGCAAAGTAAAGCGTGTCCAGGAAAGGCAAAGCAGTGCAAGGCAGAGCAAAGGAAAGGAAACTAGCACAAGGAAAAGCAAAGCAGGGCCAGGAAATGTAGAGCAAAAGAAAGAAAGCAGTTTGAGGAGGCAAGGCAAAGCACAGCAGGGTTAGGAAAAGAAAGCAACGCAGAGAAGGAAAAGCAAAGCAGTGCCAGGAATACAAAGCAAAGCAAAACAAAGGAAAGCATGGCCTGAAAAAGCATGGCCAGGAAAGGCAACGCAGAGCAAGGCAAAGCAAAGCAGTGCGAACTCGTACAAGGAAAGTCCCAGCAGTGCCAGGAAACGTAGAGCAAAGTAAAGAAAGCAGTTTGAGGCGAGGCAAAGCACAGCAGGGGTAGGAAAAGCAAAGCAGAGCAGAGAAGGTAAAGCAAAGCCGTGGCAGGAATACAAAGCGAAGCAAAACAAAGGAAAGCATGGCCTGAAAAAGCATGGCCAGGAAAGGCAACGCAGAGCAAGGCAAAGCAAAGCGGTGCAAACTCGTACAAGGAAAGTCCCAGCAGTGCCAGGAAACGTAGAGCAAAGTAACGAAAGCAGTTTGAGGCGAGGCAAAGCACAGCAGGGGTAGGAAAAGCAAAGCAGAGCAGAGAAAGTAAAACCAAGAGGTGCCAGGCATACGAAGCGAAGCAAAACAAAGGAAAGCATGGCCTGAAAAAGCATGGCCAGGAAAGGCAACGCAGAGCAAGGCAAAGCAAAGCAGTGCAAACTCGTACAAGGAAAGTCCCAGCAGGGCCAGGAAACGTAGAGCAAAGTTACGAAAACAGTTTGAGGCGAGGCAAAGCACAGCAGGGGTAGGAAAAGCAAAGCAGAGCAGAGAAGGTAAAGCAAAGCCGTGGCAGGAATACAAAGCAAAGCAAAACAAAGGAAAGCGTGGCCTGAAAAGCAAAAGAAAACATGGCCAGTGGAGGCAAAGCCGAGCAAGGCAAAGCAAAGCCCTGCTAGGGAAAAGAATGCGGCATAATGAAAAGAAATGACAAGCAGGGCCAGGCAAAGCAAAGCGCGGCCAGGAAAACCAAAGCAAAGAGGTCCAAAAATAAAAAAAAGCAATGCAATGAATGTGTAACTATATTAAAAAAAACAAAAAACAAAACAAAACAAAAAAAAAACCGCAAAAAAAAGACCAAGCAAAGCAGAGCCAGGAAAAGCAAAGTAAAGCATGTCCAGGAAAGGCAAAGCAGTGCAAGGCAGAGCAAAGCAAAGGAAAGTAGCACAAGGAAAAGCAAAGCAGGGCCAGGAAATGTAGAGCAAAAGAAAGAAAGCAGTTAGAGGAGGCAAGGCAAAGCACAGCAGGCGTAGGAAAAGCAAAGCAGAGCAGAGAAGGTAAAGCAAAGCCGTGGCAGGAATACAAAGCAAAGCAAAACAAAGGAAAGCGTGGCCTGAAAACGCATGGCCAGGAAAGGCAACGCAGAGCAAGGCAAAGCAAAGCAGTGCAAACTCGTACAAGGAAAGTCCCAGCAGTGCCAGGAAAGGTAGAGCAAAGTAACGAAAGCAGTTTGAGGAGGCAAGGCAAAGCACAGCAGGGGTAGGAAAAGCAAAGCAGAGCAGAGAAGGTAAAGCAAAGCCGTGGCAGGAATACAAAGCAAAGCAAAACAAAGGAAAGCGTGGCCTGAAAAAGCAAAAGAAAACATGGCCAGTGGAGGTAAACTAGAGCAAGGCAAAGCAAAGCAAAGCAAAGCGAAGTAGCACGAGGAAAAGCAAAGCATTGCCAGGAAAGACAAAGCAAACAAAGCAAAGCAAAGCAATCTGAGGCAAAGCAGAGCAAAGCAGGGGCAGGAACAGCAGAGGAAAGTAGAGAAGGAAAAGCAAAAGTGTGCCCGGAAGAGCAGAGCAGAGCAGAGCAAAGCAGAGCAAGGAAAAAGAAAGAGAAGCGAAGCAAATGGAAGGAGCTGGCGGCCAGCCCTCCTGCCGGTTCCCAGTGTCTGCGGGGCAAAGACCGCAGGGCCCTCATGCCGGGTAGAGCTGGCGGCCAGACTTGGACGGTGGCTGTACCCTGCTCGCCCGCTCCCCGGCCTCCCTGACACCTCATAGTCCGCCGTGACAGCGGGCAAGAACCATGTCTTGCTTTACCTGGTTTTATCTTTATTTATTTATTTATTTATTTATTTATTGTTGCCTTCCATCCAATGTAGTTGTGGGAATCATGTAGTTACTTACCGTCGTTGAAAACCTCACCCAACACCGTCCCCAGACGAATAGCAGTGGGGCCCGCCTAGCGGCAGGCCACACGGCTGGGGCCACAGAACTGACCATGTCGGGTGGCCGGGCCTGGTGCCCCCACCCTCGAGTTGCGAGGGGACAGTGTCCGGGCTGCGGGGAGGCCCAGCTGTGTGTCTGAGGGTTTATGCGTTCCTAAATATACCGATCGCCTCATCGGCAAAATCGTCTGGACGGTCTGCAAAGGAAGCCTAGCGCAGCACAGGAGAGCAGAGAAATGAAGAGGAAAGCCGAGCAAGGCAAAGCAAAGCAGTGCAAACTGGTACAAGGAATGTCCCAGCAGTGCCAGGAACCGTAGAGCAAAGTAAAGAAAGCAGTTTGAGGCGAGGCAAAGCACAGCAGGGGTAGGAAAAGCAAAGCAGAGCAGAGAAAGTAAAACCAAGATGTGCCAGGAATAAAAGCAGAGCAAGACAAAGGAAAGGGTGGCCTGAAAAAGCATGGCCAGGAGAAGCAAAGCGCGGCGAGGAAAACCAAAGCCAAAAGGTCCAAAAATAAAACAAAGCAATGCAATGAATATGTATCTAAAGTAAAAAAAAAAAATAAAAAATAAAAAAAAAAGGCAAAAAAAACCAACAAGCAAAGCAGGGCCAGGAAAAGCAAAGTAAAGCGTGTCCAGGAAAGGCAAAGCAGTGCAAGGCAGAGCAAAGGAAAGGAAAGTAGCACAAGGAAAAGCAAAGCAGTGCCAGGAAATGTAGAGCAAAAGAAAGAAAGCAGTTTGAGGAGGCAAGGCAAAGCACAGCAGGGGTAGGAAAAGAAAGCAACGTAGAGAAGGAAAAGGAAAGCAGTGCCAGGAATACAAAGCAAAGCAAAACAAAGGAAAGCATGGCCTGAAAAAGCATGGCCAGGAAAGGCAAAGCAGAGCAAGGCAGAGCAAAGCAGTGCGAACTCGTACAAGGAAAGTCCCAGCAGTGCCAGGAAACGTAGAGCAAAGTAAAGAAAGCAGTTTGAGGCGAGGCAAAGCAGAGCAGGGGTAGGAAAAGCAAAGCAGAGCAGAGAAAGTAAAACCAAGAGGTGCCAGGAATACGAAGCGAAGCAAGACAAAGGAAAGCGTGGCCTGAAAAAGCATGGCCAGGAAAGGCAAAGCAGAGCAAGGCAAAGCAAAGCAGTGCAAACTCGTACAAGGAAAGTCCCAGCAGGGCCAGGAAACGTAGAGCAAAGTAAAGAATGCAGTTTGAGGCGAGGCAAAGCAGAGCAGGGGTAGGAAAAGCAAAGCAGAGCAGAGAAAGTAAAACCAAGAGGTGCCAGGAATACGAAGCAAAGTAAGACAAAGGAAAGCATGGCCTGAAAAAGCATGGCCAGGAAAAGCAAAGCGCGGCCAGGAAAACCAAAGTAAAAAGGTCCAAAAATAAAACAAAGCAATGCAATGAATATATATCTAAAGTAAAAAAAAAAAAAAAGGCAAAAAAAAAACCAAGCAAAGCAGGGCCAGGAAAAGCAAAGTAAAGCGTGTCCAGGAAAGGCAAAGCAGTGCAAGGCAGAGCAAAGCAAAGTGAAGTAGCACAAGGAAAAGGAAAGCAGTGCCAGGAAATGTAGAGCAAAAGGAAGAAAGCAGTTTGAGGAGGCAAGGCAAAGCACAGCAGGGGTAGGAAAAGCAAAGCAGAGCAGAGAAGGTAAAGCAAAGCCGTGGCAGGAATACAAAGCAAAGCAAGACAAAGGAAAGCGTGGCCTGAAAAAGCAAAAGAAAACATGGCCAGTGGAGGCAAAGCAGAGCAAGGCAAAGCAAAGCAAAGCGAAGTAGCACGAGGAAAAGCAAAGCATTGCCAGGAAAGACAGAGCAAACAAAGCAAAGCAAAGCAATCTGAGGCAAAGCAAAGCAAAGCAGGGGCAAGAAAAGCAGAGCAAAGTAGAGAAGGAAAAGCAAAAGTGTGCCCGGAAGAGCAGAGCAGAGCAAAGCAAAGCAGAGCAAGGAAAAAGAAAGAGAAGCGAAGCACATGTAAGGAGCTGGCGGCCAGCCCTCCTGCCGGTTCCCAGTGTCTGCGGGGCAAAGACCGCAGGGCCCTCATGCCGGGTAGAGCTTTCGGCCAGACTCGGATGGCTAAACAATATATAGGGGTGGCTGGCCGGGGTGGGGGGGCCGGCTGCTCGGGAATAGGCTGGGCATCGGTCAGCGGGTGGTGAGCAATTGCATTGTGCATCACTTGTTTTCTTACACATTATTATTGTTAATACTATTATCATTATCACTATTGTTATTATTATTGTTATTATTATATTCCTTATATTCCTTATATTTTTATATTCCTGTCTTAATAAACTGTCTTTATCTCAACTCACCGGCTTCACTTTCCCGTTTCTCTCCCCCATCCCAGAGAGGGAGGGGGGAGGGTGAGCGAATGGCTGTGTGGTGTTTAGCTGCCAGCCGGGTTAAACCACAACGTGGCTGTACCCTGCTCGCCCGCTCCCCGGCCTCCCTGACACCTCTTAGTCCGCCGTGACAGCGGGCAAGAACCATGTCTTGCTTTACCTGGTTTTATCTTTATTTATTTATTTATTTATTGATTGATTGTTGCCTTCCATCCAATGTAGTTGTGGGAATCATGTAGTTACTGATCGTCGTTCAAAACCTCACCCAACGCCGTCCCCAGACGGGGAGCAGTGGGGACCGCCTAGCGGCAGGCCACACGGCTGGGGCCACAGAACTGACCATGTCGGGTGGCCGGGCCTGCTGCCCCCACCCTCGAGTTGCGAGGGGACAGTGTCCGGGCTGCGGGGAGGCCCAGCTGTGTGTCTGAGGGTTTATGCGTTCCGAAATATACCGATCGCCTCATCGGCAAAATCGTCGGGACGGTCTGCAAAGGAAGCCTAGCGCAGCACAGGAGAGCAGAGAAATGAAGAGGAAAGCCGAGCAAGGCAAAGCAAAGCCCTGCTAGGGAAAAGAATGCGGCATAATGAAAAGAAATGACAAGCAGGGCCAGGCAAAGCAAAGCGCGGCCAGGAAAACCAAAGCCAAAAGGTCCAAAAATAAAACAAAGCAATAAAATGAATATGTATCTATATTAACAAAAAAAAAAAAAAAAGAAGAAGAAGAAAAAAAGAAACAACAACAAC
The DNA here is from genome assembly GCF_964211835.1 of Anser anser. Taxonomy (NCBI): domain Eukaryota; kingdom Metazoa; phylum Chordata; class Aves; order Anseriformes; family Anatidae; genus Anser; species Anser anser. The sequence continues at coordinate 306,388 of NW_028154185.1, forward strand.
AACAAAAAAAAAGCAAAGCAATCTGAGGCAAAGCAATCTGAGGCAAAGGAAAGCAAAGCAGGGGCGAGAACAGCAGAGGAACGCAGAGAAGGAAAAGCAAAACTGTGCCCGGAAGAGCAGAGCAAAGCAAAGCAAAGCAAGGAGAAACAAAGAGAAGCGAAGCAAATGCAAGGAGCTGGCGGCCAGCCCTCCTGCCGGTTCCCGGCGTCTGCGGGGCAAAGACCGCAGGGCCCTCATGCCGGGTACGGTCGGCAATGCAAAGGGAAGAAATGCGAGACGAAGGAAAGCCTCGGAAGGAAAAGAAAGCCTTATCAGGAAAAGCAGAGTCAAGCAGGGTCAGGAAAAGCAACGCGTAGCAGTGGCAGGAGAAGCATATCGAAGCAAAACAGTGCTGTGAAAACGAAACGTGTAGTTGCTTAGCGTGGTGCAAAGTCGCTCCCCCCCAGCCCAACCCGCCCCAGGCGAATAGGGGCCGGTAGCCGGGCTACGGGGAGGCGGGTGTTCGAGAAGGCGAGCTCGCGGCCGCGGCCCCCGGTTGCCTCGGGCCGCCCGTCGCTCTGACGTCAGAGGCAAACGCCTGGCCGAGAACGGCGTCCGGGTCTACCCGGAAGCCGAAGGACGCATGCGCGCGCATGTCCAAAGGCGTCCGTCGGTCGGTCGGTCGGTCAAGCGATTCCCGAGTGGGTCCGCCCAGGCGAAAAGCACCGAAAAGTGCCGGAAAGGTGCGAAAAGGCCCGAAAAGGTCCGAAAAGGGCCGGAACGGCCTGTACGAAAAGCGAAGGAAGGCAGACCGACCGACGGCGTTCGGTCCCGGCCGGCGGGTCTGCCGGTGTCCTCCTGCGGTTGCCGGGTGTACCGCGTCCTCCTGTGGCCGCCTAGTCTCCCCGTGTCCTCCTGCGGCCGCCGGGTCTATGCGGTCGCCGTGTTTGCATAGCCCGTGGCGACCTGTAGGGGTCGCTGCAGCGGGGCCGGCCGCGAGAACGGCGTCGGGGTCTGCCCGGCACCGAGGGACGCGCGCGCGCACGTCCAAAGGCATCCGTCTGTCGGTCGGTCGCGCGGTTCCCGAGTGGGTCCGTCCACGCGAAAAGCACCGAATAGCGCCGGAAAGGTGCG
>NW_028154185.1:320000-342500 GCF_964211835.1 Anser anser
TTATTATTAATGTTGCCTGTTTTCCGCTGCGGCTTTAGGAATTACTTACCGTCTTTCGAAACCTCGCCCCCCCCCCCCCCCCCCCCCCCCCCCAGGCGAACAGCAGCGGAGCTCACCTGGCGGCTCGCCAGGCGGCAGGGGTCGTGGAATGGACTCGGCTGGGTGGCCGACCCCCACGCCCCCACCCGCCAGCTCCAAAGGCACGGTTGGCGGGCTGCGGGGAGGCCAAATCAGGTGACCTAGCGTTCACGTGTGCGTAAACGCATCGATCGGCAAAATCGGTGGGACGGTCCGCAAAAGAAGGGCTAGCTAGCACGGCGAAGCGGAGCAGAGCGGTGCAAAGCGAGGCAGAAAAAAAACCAAAGCTCTACAAGGAAAAACCTTGTGGCAAATCAGGCCTAGGGAACGGCAAAGGAAAAGACAGCGCCGGGAAAAGCAAAGCAAAGCAGAGTAGGAAGAGCAAAGCAGAGCAAAGCAAAGGAAATGGGTGCCGGCGATACAAACCGAATCAAAAAAAGCAGCGCTAAGGAAAGCAAATGGAAGCAAGCGCAGGGAAAGCGAAGCGGAGAAGAGCGAGGAAAAGCAAAGCGAGGAAAAGGAAAGCAAAGCGAAGCGAAGCGAAGCAAAGCGCGACAAAGGGAAGCAAAGCAAAGAAGGGCCAGGAGAAGCAAAGCAAAACAGGGCCAGGGAAGACAAAGCAGAGCAAGGCAAAACAAAGCAAAGCAGCACAGGGGAAAAGCAAAGCGGTAGTTTTTGTCCTTTGGGGAATCGCGTGATGTCGCTTAGCGTCCTCGAAAACCTCACCCGACACCGTTCCCAGCCGAATAGCAGCAGCGGGACCCACCTGGAGGCTCGCGCTCGCCGGAGAGCGGCGGGGGATGCGGAACAGACGGTGCCGGGTGGCCAGCCCTCCTGCCCCCACCCTCCGGTTCCGAGGGGACAGTCACCGGGCTACGGGGAGGCCAAGGTGCGCGTCGTCCGAGGGTTTATGCGTTCGTAAATACACACCGATCGACTCGTCGGCAAAATCGGCGGGACGGTCCGCAAAGGAAGCCTAGCGCAGCAAAGCAGAGCAGAGCGTTGCAGAGGAAAGCGGAGCGAGACAAAGCAAAGCCCCGCTAGGGGAAAGAAAGCGGAACGAAGAAAAGCAAAGTCAAGGAGGGCCAGGAAAAGCGAAACGAAGCAGGGGGCGAGAAAAACCAAAGCAAAGGAGGTCCAGGAAAAGAAAAGCGGCGTCGTGAACACAAAGTAAAGCCAAACAGAGCAAAGCAGGGCCGGGAAAAGCAAAACAAAGAAGGGCGAGAAAAACCCAAGCAAAGGAGGTCCAGGAAAAGAAAAGAGGCGTCATGAATACGAAATAAGGCCAAACAAAGCAAGGCAGGGCCGGGAAAAGCAAAACAAAGAAGGGCGAGAAAAACCCAAGCAAAGGAGGTCCAGGAAAAGCAAAGAGGTGCCGCGAACGCAAAGCAAAGCAAAGCAGGTCCAGGGAAAGCTAAACAAAGAGGGACAGAGAAAAAAAAAAAAAAAAAAAAATGGAGGGCCAAGAAAAGCAAGGCGATGCGGTGAATACAAAGCAGAGCAAAACAAAACAAAGCACGGCAAGGAAAAGCAAAGCAGACCAAGGCAAAGCAAAGTAGCACGAGGAAAAGCAAAGCAGGGCCAGGAAAGGCAAAGCAAAGGACTTTGAGGCGAGGCGAAGCACAGCAGTGGTAGGAGAAGCAAAGCAAAGCAGAGAAGAAAAAGCAAAGCGGCGCCAGGAATACGAAGCAAAGCTAAGCAAAGGAAAGCGTGGCCGGAAGAAGCAAAACGTAGCAGGGCCAGGGAAGGCAAAGCAGAGCAAGGCAAAGCAAAGCAAACCCTGCGAGGAAAAAGAAAGCCTTATCGGGCAAAGAAAAGTCAGGCAGGGCCAAGAAAAGCAAAACGAATCGGGGTCAGTAAAAACAAAGCAAAACAGGGCCGGGAAAAACAAAGCGGTGCCACGAATGCAAAGCAAAGCAAAGCAGGGCCAGGAAAAGCAAAGCAAAGAAAAACAGTGCTGTGAATACGAAACGTGTAGTTCCTTAGTGTCGTTCGAAATCGCACCCCCCACCCGCCCCAGACGAATAGGAAGGGGCCCGTTGCCGGGTTACGGGGAGGCGGGCGTTCAAGAAGGCGAGGGTGTGGCAGCGGCCCCCGGTTGCTTCCGGCCGCCGGCCGCTCTGACATAAGAGGCTCCCGCTCGGTCACGAGCAGCTCGCCACCTGTGCGACTCGCTGTGGCTGGCTGCCCGGCCGGTTTGCTTTAGCTTTTTATCGTTACATAAACGATCCATAGATATATAATATTATATATACTACTTAAGAGTTATTACAAAAGAAAGTACTAAATAAGAGTAAACATATATATAACGAAAACATAATAAAAAAGGATAGTAGTAATAATAATAATAATCGTTGTCTGTTTCCCCCTTTACTTTTAGGAATCACGTAGTTACTTAGCGTCGTTCGCAACCCCCACCCTCCCCAGACGAATAGCAACGGGGCCCACCTGGCGGCTCGCCGGACAGCGGGGGCCACAGAATAGACCCGGCCCGGTGGCCAGATCCCTGTCCCCTCGTCCGCCAGTTCCGAGGGGACAGTCGCCGAGGTGGGGGGAGGTCAAGGTGTGCGTCTGAGGGTTTACGTGTTTCTAAATACACCGATCGACTCGTCGGCAAAATCGGTGGGACGGTCTGCAAAAGGAGCCTAGAGCAGCAAAGCAGAGCAGAGCAGAGCAATGCGGAGGAAAGCAGAGCAAGGCAAAGCAAAGCCCCGCTAGGGAAAAGAAAGCGGCATAAGGAAAAGCAAAGCACGGCCAGAAAAAACAAAGGAAAAAGGGTAAAAAAAAACAAAAAAACAAAAAACAAAAAACAAACAAACAAACAAAAAAAACAAAGCAAAGTAGGGCCAGAAAAAGCAAAGCAAAGCATGGCCAGGAAAGGCAAAGCAGAGCAAAGCAGCACAAAGAAATACATAGCAGAGCCAGGAACACAAAGCAAAGCAAACAAAGGAAGGCATGGCCGGGGTGGGGGGGGGAGAAAAAAAAAAAAATGAGGGCCAGGGAATGCAGAGCAAGGCAAAGCAAAGCAGAGCAAAGCAGCACAAAGAAATGCATAGCAGAGCCAGGAACACAAAGCAAAGCAAAACAAAGGAAAGCATGGCGGGGGGGGGCGGTGGGGGGGGGGATTGGGGGGGGGGAGGGGGAAGAAAAACAAAAATGAGGGCCAGGGAATGCAAAGCACAGCAATGCAAAACAAAGCAAAGCAGCACAAGACAAAGCAAAGCACTGTCTGGAATTCAAGGCAAAGTGAAGCAAAGTAAAACAAAGCAGGGCCAGAAAAGGAAAGAAAAGCAGGGGTAAGAAAAGCAAAGCAAAGCATGGCCAGGAAAGGCAAATGACAGTAAGGCAAAGCAAAGCAGAGCAAAGTAGCACAAGGAAAAGCAAAGCAGGGCCAGGAAAGGCAAAGCAAAGGACTTTGAGGCGAGGCGAAGCACAGCAGGGGTAGGAGAAGCAAAGCAAAGCAGAGAAGAAAAAGCAAAGCTGCGCCAGGAGTACGAAGCAAAGCTAAGCAAAGGAAAGCGTGGCCGGAAGAAGCAAAACGTAGCAGGGCCAGGGAAGGCAAAGCAGAGCAAGGCAAAGCAAAGCAAACCCTGCAAGGAAAAAGAAAGCCTTATCGGGCAAAGAAAAGTCAAGCAGGGCCAGGAAAAGCAAAAGGAATCGGGGTCAGTAAAAACAAAGCAAAGCAGGGCCAGGAAATCAAAACAAAGAAGGGCGAGAAAAACCCTAGCAAAGGAGGTCCAGGAAAAGAAAAGCGGCGTCATGAATACGAAATAAAGCCAAACAAAGCAAGGCAGGGCCGGGAAAAGCAAAACAAAGAAGGGCGAGAAAAACCCAAGCAAAGGAGGTCCAGGAAAAGAAAAGAGGTGCCCCGAACGCAAAGCAAAGCAAAGCAGGTCCAGGGAAAGCTAAACAAAGAGGGACAGAGAAAAAAAAAAATAAAAAAAAAAATGCAGGGCCAAGGAAAGCAAGGCGATGCGGTGAATACAAAGCAGAGCAAAACAAAACAAAGCACGGCAAGGAAAAGCAAAGCAGACCAAGGCAAAGCAAAGTAGCGCGAGGAAAAGCAAAGCGGGGCCAGGAAAGGCAAAGCAAAGGACTTTGAGGCGAGGCGAAGCACAGCAGGGGTAGGAGAAGCAAAGCAAAGCAGAGAAGAAAAAGCAAAGCGGCACCAGGAATACGAAGCAAAGCTAAGCAAAGGAAAGCGTGGCCGGAAGAAGCAAAACGTAGCAGGGCCAGGGAAGGCAAAGCAGAGCAAGGCAAAGCAAAGCAAACCCTGCGAGGAAAAAGAAAGCCTTATCGGGCAAAGAAAAGTCAAGCAGGGCCAGGAAAAGCAAAAGGAATCGGGGTCAGTAAAAACAAAGCAAAACAGGGCCGGGAAAAACAAAGCGGTGCCACGAATGCAAAGCAAAGCAAAGCAGGGCCAGGAAAAGCAAAGCAAAGAAAAACAGTGCTGTGAATACGAAACGTGTAGTTCCTTAGTGTCGTTCGAAATCGCACCCCCCACCCGCCCCAGACGAATAGGGAGGGGCCCGTTGCCGGGTTACGGGGAGGCGGGCGTTCAAGAAGGCGAGGGTGTGGCAGCGGCCCCCGGTTGCTTCCGGCCGCCGGCCGCTCTGACATAAGAGGCTCCCGCTCGGTCACGAGCAGCTCGCCACCTGTGCGACTCGCTGTGGCTGGCTGCCCGGCCGGTTTGCTTTAGCTTTTTATCGTTACATAAACGATCCATAGATATATAATATTATATATACTACTTAAGAGTTATTACAAAAGAAAGTACTAAATAAGAGTAAATATATATATAACGAAAACATAATAAAAAGAGTAGTAGTAATAATAATCGTTGTCAGTCTCCCCCTTTACTTTTACGAATCGAGTAGTTACTTAGCGTCGTTCGCAACCCCCACCCTCCCCAGACGAATAGCAACGGGGCCCACCTGGCGGCTCGCCGGACAGCGGGGGCCACAGAATAGACCCGGCCCGGTGGCCAGATCCCTGTCCCCTCGTCCGCCAGTTCCGAGGGGACAGTCGCCGAGGTGGGGGGAGGTCAAGGTGTGCGTCTGAGGGTTTACGTGTTTCTAAATACACCGATCGACTCGTCGGCAAAATCGGTGGGACGGTCTGCAAAAGAAGCCTAGAGCAGCAAAGCAGAGCAGAGCAGAGCAATGCGGAGGAAAGCAGAGCAAGGCAAAGCAAAGCCCCGCTAGGGAAAAGAAAGTGGCATAAGGAAAAGCAAAGCACGGCCAGAAAAAAACAAAGGAAAAAGGGTAAAAAAACCACAACCGAACAAACAAAAAAACCAAAGCAAAGTAGGGCCAGAAAAAGCAAAGCAAAGCATGGCCAGGAAAGGCAAAGCAGAGCAAGGCAAAGCAAAGCAGAGCAAAGTAGCACAAGCAAAAACAAAGCAGGGCCAGGAAAGGTAGAGCAAAGGAAAGAAAGAAATTGAGGCAAGGCGAAGCACAGCGGGGGTAGGAAAACAAAGCATCGTAGAGAAGGAAAAGAGAAGCAGTGCCAGGAATACAAAGCAAAGCTAAACAAAGGAAAGCGTGGCCTGAAAAAGCAAAAGAAAGCATGCGCAGGGAAGGCAAAGCAGAGAAAGGGAAAGCAAGGCAGCAGGAGGAAAACTAAAACAGTGTCAAAGAGGGAAGGCAAAGTAAAGCAAAACCAAACAAAGCACGGCCAGAAAAGCAGAGCAAGGCAAAGGAAAGCGAAGCAAAGTAGCACGAGGAAAAGCAAAGCATTGCCAGGAAAGACAAAGCAAAAGAACCAAAGCAAAGCAATCTGAGGCAAAGCAAAGCAAAGCAGGGGCAGGAACAGCAGAGGAAAGGAGAGAAGGAAAACCAAAAGTGTGCCCGGAAGAGCAGAGCAAAGCAAAGCAGAGCAAGGAAAAACAAAGAGAAGCGAAGCAAATGTAAGGAGCTGGCGGCCAGCCCTCCTGCCGGTTCCCAGTGTCTGCGGGGCAAAGACCGCAGGGCCCTCATGCCGGGTAGAGCTGGCGGCCAGACTCGGACGGTGGCTGTACCCTGCTCGCCCGCTCCCCGGCCTCCCTGAACCCTCATAGTCCGCCGTGACAGCGGGCAAGAACCATGTCTTGCTTTACCTGATTTTTTTTTTTTTTTTTCCCCCCTGCATTTATTTATTTATTTATTTATTCTTGCCTTCCATCCAATGTAGTTGTGGGAATCATGTATTTACTGATCGTCGTTCAAAACCTCACCCAACACCGTCCCCAGACGGGGAGCAGTGGGGACCGCCTAGCGGCGGGCCACACGGCTGGGGCCACAGAACTGACCATGTCGGGTGGCCGGGCCTGCTGCCCCCACCCTCGAGTTGCGAGGGGACAGTGTCCGGGCTGCGGGGAGGCCCAGCTGTGTGTCTGAGGGTTTATGCGTTCCGAAATATACCGATTGCCTCATTGGCAAAATCGTCGGGACGGTCTGCAAAGGAAGCCTAGCGCAACACAGGACAGCAGAGCAATGAAGAGGAAAGCCGAGCAAGGCAAAGCAAAGCAGTGCAAACTTGTACAAGGAAAGTCCCAGCAGTGCCAGGAACCGTAGAGCAGAGTAACGAAAGCAGTTTGAGGCGAGGCAAAGCACAGCAGGGGTAGGACAAGCAGAGCAGAGCAGAGAAAGTAAAACCAAGAGGTGCCAGGAATACGAAGCGAAGCAAAACAAAGGAAAGCGTGGCCCGAAAAAGCATGGCCAGGAAAGGCAACGCAGAGCAAGGCAAAGCAAAGCAGTGCAAACTCGTACAAGGAAAGTCCCAGCAGTGCCAGGAAACGTAGAGCAAAGTAAAGAAAGCAGTTTGAGGCGAGACAAAGCACAACAGGGGTAGGAAAAGCAAAGCAGAGCAGAGAAGGTAAAGCAAAGTCGTGGCAGGAATACGAAGCAAAGCAAAACAAAGGAAAGCATGGCCTGAAAAAGCATGGCCAGGAAAAGCAAAGCGTGGCCAGGAAAACCAAAGCAAAAAGGTCCAAAAATAAAACAAAGCAATGCAATGAAAATGTATCTATACTAAAATAAAACAAACAAACAAACAAACAAACAAAACAAAAAAACGCAAAAAAAAGACCAAGCAAAGCAGGGCCAGGAAAAGCAAAGAAAAGCGTGTCCAGGAAAGGCAAAGCGGTGCAAGGCAGAGCAGAGCAAAGGAAAGTAGCACAAGGAAAAGCAAAGCAGGGCCAGGAAATGTAGAGCAAAAGAAAGAAAGCAGTTTGAGGCGAGACAAAGCACAACAGGGGTAGGAAAAGCAAAGCAGAGCAGAGAAGGTAAAGCAAAGTCGTGGCAGGAATACGAAGCAAAGCAAAACAAAGGAAAGCATGGCCTGAAAAAGCATGGCCAGGAAAAGCAAAGCGTGGCCAGGAAAACCAAAGCAAAAAGGTCCAAAAATAAAACAAAGCAATGCAATGAAAATGTATCTATACTAAAATAAAACAAACAAACAAACAAACAAACAAAACAAAAAAACGCAAAAAAAAGACCAAGCAAAGCAGGGCCAGGAAAAGCAAAGAAAAGCGTGTCCAGGAAAGGCAAAGCGGTGCAAGGCAGAGCAAAGCAAAGGAAAGTAGCACAAGGAAAAGCAAAGCAGTGCCAGGAAATGTAGAGCAAAAGAAAGAAAGCAGTTTGAGGAGGCAAGGCAAAGCACAGCAGGGGTAGGAAAAACAGAGCAGAGCAGAGAAGGTAAAGCAAAGTCGTGGCAGGAATACGAAGCAAAGCAAAACAAAGGAAAGCGTGGCCTGAAAAAGCACGGCCAGGAAAGGCAAAGCAGAGCAAGGCAAAGCAAAGCAGTGCAAACTCGTACAAGGAAAGTCCCAGCAGGGCCAGGAAAGGTAGAGCAAAGTAACGAAAGCAGTTGGAGGCAAGGCAAAGCCGTGGCAGGAAAGTAAAACCTAGAGGTGCCAGGAATACAAAGCGAAGCGAAGCAAGACAAAGGAAAGCGTGGCCTGAAAAAGCAAAAGAAAACACGGCCAGTGGAGGCAAAGCAGAGCAAGGCAAAGCAAAGCAGTGCAAACTCGTACAAGGAAAGTCCCAGCAGTGCCAGGAAAGGTAGAGCAAAGTAAAGAAAGCAGTTTGAGGCGAGGCAAAGCACAGCAGGGGTAGGAAAAGCAAAGCAGAGCAGAGAAGGTAAAGCAAAGCCGTGGCAGGAATACAAAGCAAAGCAAAAGAAAGGAAAGCGTGGCCTGAAAAAGCAAAAGAAAACATGGCCAGTGGAGGCAAACTAGAGCAAGGCAAAGCAAAGCAAAGCAAAGCGAAGTAGCACGAGGAAAAGCAAAGCATTGCCAGGAAAGACAAAGCAAACAAAGCAAAGCAAAGCAATCTGAGGCAAAGCAAAGCAAAGCAGGGGCAGGAACAGCAGAGGAAAGTAGAGAAGGAAAAGCAAAAGTGTGCCCGGAAGAGCAGAGCAGAGCAAAGCAAAGCAGAGCAAGGAAAAAGAAAGAGAAGCGAAGCAAATGTAAGGAGCTGGCGGCCAGCCCTCCTGCCGGTTCCCAGTGTCTGCTGGGCAAAGACCGCAGGGGCCTCATGCCGGGTAGAGCTGGCGGCCAGACTCGGACGGTGGCTGTACCCTGCTCGCCCGCTCCCCGGCCTCCCTGACACCTCATAGTCCGCCGTGACAGCGGGCAAGAACCATGTCTTGCTTTACCTGGTTTTATCTTTATTTATTTATTTATTTATTTATTTATTGTTGCCTTCCATCCAATGTAGTTGTGGGAATCATGTAGTTACTTACCGTCGTTGAAAACCTCACCCAACGCCGTCCCCAGACGAATAGCAGTGGGGCCCGCCTAGCGACAGGCCACACGGCTGGGGCCACAGAACTGACCATGTCGGGTGGCCGGGCCTGCTGCCCCCACCCTCGAGCTGCGAGGGGACAGTGTCCGGGCTGCGGGGAGGCCCAGCTGTGTGTCTGAGGGTTTATGCGTTCCGAAATATACCGATTGCCTCATCGGCAAAATCGTCGGGACGGTCTGCAAAGGAAGCCTAGCGCAGCACAGGAGAGCAGAGAAATGAAGAGGAAAGCCGAGCAAGGCAAAGCAAAGCAGTGCAAACTTGTACAAGGAAAGTCCCAGCAGTGCCAGGAAACGTAGAGCAGAGTAAAGAAAGCAGTTTGAGGCGAGGCAAAGCACAGCAGGGGTAGGAAAAGCAAAGCAGAGCAGAGAAAGTAAAACCAAGAGGTGCCAGGAATACAAAGCAGAGCAAGACAAAGGAAAGCGTGGCCTGAAAAAGCGTGGCCAGGAAAGGCAAAGCAGAGCAAGGCAAAGCGAAGCAGTGCAAACTCGTACAAGGAAAGTCCCAGCAGTGCCAGGAAACGTAGAGCGAAGTAAGGAAAGCAGTTTGAGGCAAGGCAAAGCACTGCAGGCGTAGGAAAAGCAAAGCAGAGCAGAGAAAGTAAAACCAAGAGGTGCCAGGAATACAAAGCAGAGCAAGACAAAGGAAAGCGTGGCCTGAAAAAGCATGGCCAGGAAAAGCAAATCGCGGCGAGGAAAACCAAAGCCAAAAGGTCCAAAAATAAAACAAAGCAATGCAATGAATATGTATCTAAAGTAAAAATAAAATAAAATAAAATAAAAAAAAAAGGCAAAAAAAAACAGCAAGCAAAGCAGGGCCAGGAAAAGCAAAGTAAAGCGTGTCCAGGAAAGGCAAAGCAGTGCAAGGCAGAGCAAAGGAAAGGAAACTAGCACAAGGAAAAGCAAAGCAGGGCCAGGAAATGTAGAGCAAAAGAAAGAAAGCAGTTTGAGGAGGCAAGGCAAAGCACAGCAGGGTTAGGAAAAGAAAGCAACGCAGAGAAGGAAAAGCAAAGCAGTGCCAGGAATACAAAGCAAAGCAAAACAAAGGAAAGCATGGCCTGAAAAAGCATGGCCAGGAAAGGCAACGCAGAGCAAGGCAAAGCAAAGCAGTGCGAACTCGTACAAGGAAAGTCCCAGCAGTGCCAGGAAACGTAGAGCAAAGTAAAGAAAGCAGTTTGAGGCGAGGCAAAGCACAGCAGGGGTAGGAAAAGCAAAGCAGAGCAGAGAAGGTAAAGCAAAGCCGTGGCAGGAATACAAAGCGAAGCAAAACAAAGGAAAGCATGGCCTGAAAAAGCATGGCCAGGAAAGGCAACGCAGAGCAAGGCAAAGCAAAGCAGTGCAAACTCGTACAAGGAAAGTCCCAGCAGTGCCAGGAAACGTAGAGCAAAGTAACGAAAGCAGTTTGAGGCGAGGCAAAGCACAGCAGGGGTAGGAAAAGCAAAGCAGAGCAGAGAAAGTAAAACCAAGAGGTGCCAGGCATACGAAGCGAAGCAAAACAAAGGAAAGCATGGCCTGAAAAAGCATGGCCAGGAAAGGCAACGCAGAGCAAGGCAAAGCAAAGCAGTGCAAACTCGTACAAGGAAAGTCCCAGCAGGGCCAGGAAACGTAGAGCAAAGTTACGAAAACAGTTTGAGGCGAGGCAAAGCACAGCAGGGGTAGGAAAAGCAAAGCAGAGCAGAGAAGGTAAAGCAAAGCCGTGGCAGGAATACAAAGCAAAGCAAAACAAAGGAAAGCGTGGCCTGAAAAGCAAAAGAAAACATGGCCAGTGGAGGCAAAGCCGAGCAAGGCAAAGCAAAGCCCTGCTAGGGAAAAGAATGCGGCATAATGAAAAGAAATGACAAGCAGGGCCAGGCAAAGCAAAGCGCGGCCAGGAAAACCAAAGCAAAGAGGTCCAAAAATAAAAAAAAGCAATGCAATGAATGTGTAACTATATTAAAAAAAACAAAAAACAAAACAAAACAAAAAAAAAACCGCAAAAAAAAGACCAAGCAAAGCAGAGCCAGGAAAAGCAAAGTAAAGCATGTCCAGGAAAGGCAAAGCAGTGCAAGGCAGAGCAAAGCAAAGGAAAGTAGCACAAGGAAAAGCAAAGCAGTGCCAGGAAATGTAGAGCAAAAGAAAGAAAGCAGTTAGAGGAGGCAAGGCAAAGCACAGCAGGCGTAGGAAAAGCAAAGCAGAGCAGAGAAGGTAAAGCAAAGCCGTGGCAGGAATACAAAGCAAAGCAAAACAAAGGAAAGCGTGGCCTGAAAAAGCAAAAGAAAGCATGGCCAGTGGAGGCAAAGCAGAGCAAGGCAAAGCAAAGCAAAGCAAAGCAAAGTAGCACGAGGAAAAGCAAAGCATTACCAGGAAAGACAAAGCAAACAAAGCAAAGCAAAGCAACCTGAGGCAAAGCAAAGCAAAGCAGGGGCAGGAACAGCAGAGGAAAGCAGAGAAGGAAAAGCAAAAGTGTGCCCGGAAGAGCAGAGCAGAGCAAAGCAAAGCAGAGCAAGGAAAAAGAAAGAGAAGCGAAGCAAATGTAAGGAGCTGGCGGCCAGCCCTCCTGCCGGTTCCCAGTGTCTGCGGGGCAAAGACCGCAGGGCCCTCATGCCGGGTAGAGCTGGCGGCCAGACTCGGACGGTGGCTGTACCCTGCTCGCCCGCTCCCCGGCCTCCCTGACACCTCATAGTCCGCCGTGACAGCGGGCAAGAACCATGTCTTGCTTTACCTGGTTTTATCTTTATTTATTTATTTATTTATTTATTTATTTATTTATTTATTTATTTATTTATTCTTGCCTTCCATCCAATGTAGTTGTGGGAATCATGTACTTACTTACCGTCATTGAAAACCTCACCCAACGCCGTCCCCAGACGGGTAGAAGTGGGGCCCGCCTAGCGGCAGGCCACACGGCTGGGGCCACAGAACTGACCATGTCGGGTGGCCGGGCCTGCTGCCCCCACCCTCGAGCTGCGAGGGGACAGTGTCCGGGCTGCGGGGAGGCCCAGCTGTGTGTCTGAGGGTTTATGCGTTCCGAAATATACCGATCGCCTCATCGGCAAAATCGTCTGGACGGTCTGCAAAGGAAGCCTAGCGCAGCAAAGGAGAGCAGAGAAATGAAGAGGAAAGCCGAGCAAGGCAAAGCAAAGCAGTGTAAACTTGTACAAGGAAAGTCCCAGCAGTGCCAGGTAACGTAGAGCAAAGTTACGAAAGCAGTTTGAGGCAAGGCAAAGCACAGCAGGGGTAGGAAAAGCAGAGCAGAGCAGAGAAAGTAAAACCAAGAGGTGCCAGGAATACGAAGCGAAGCAAGACAAAGGAAAGCGTGGCCTGAAAAAGCATGGCCAGGAAAGGCAAAGCAGAGCAAGGCAAAGCAAAGCAGTGCAAACTCGTACAAGGAAAGTCCCAGCAGGGCCAGGAAACGTAGAGCAAAGTAAAGAATGCAGTTTGAGGCGAGGCAAAGCACAGCAGGGGTAGGAAAAGCAGAGCAGAGCAGGAAAAGTAAAACCAAGAGGTGCCAGGAATACGAAGCGAAGCAAAACAAAGGAAAGCATGGCCGGGGGGGGGGTGGGGGGGGGTTGGGGGGGGGGGGAGGGGGAAGAAAAACAAAAATGAGGGCCAGGGAATGCAAAGCACAGCAATGCAAAACAAAGCAAAGCAGCAGAAGACAAAGCATAGCACTGTCAGGAATTCAAGGCAAAGTGAAGCAAAGTAAAACAAAGCAGGGCCAGAAAAGGAAAGAAAAGCAGGGGTAAGAAAAGCAAAGCAAAGCATGGCCAGGAAAGGCAAATGACAGTAAGGCAAAGCAAAGCAGAGCAAAGTAGCACAAGCAAAAACAAAGCAGGGCCAGGAAAGGTAGAGCAAAGGAAAGAAAGAAATTGAGGCAAGGCGAAGCACAGCGGGGGTAGGAAAACAAAGCAACGTAGAGAAGGAAAAGCGAAGCAGTGCCAGGAATACAAAGCAAAGCTAAGTAAAGGAAAGCGTGGCCTGAAAAAGCAAAAGAAAGCATGCGCAGGGAAGGCAAAGCAGAGAAAGGGAAAGCAAGGCAGCAGGAGGAAAACTAAAACAGTGTCAAAGAGGGAAGGCAAAGTAAAGCAAAACCAAACAAAGCACGGCCAGAAAAGCAGAGCAAGGCAAAGGAAAGCGAAGCAAAGTAGCACGAGGAAAAGCAAAGCATTGCCAGGAAAGACAAAGCAAACAAAGCAAAGCAAAGCAATCTGAGGCAAAGCAAAGCAAAGCAGGGGCAAGAACAGCAGAGGAAAGCAGAGAAGGAAAAGCAAAAGTGTGCCCGGAAGAGCAGAGCAAAGCAAAGCAGAGCAAGGAAAAAGAAAGAGAAGCGAAGCAAATGTAAGGAGCTGGCGGCCAGCCCTCCTTCCGGTTCCCAGTGTCTGCTGGGCAAAGACCGCAGGGGCCTCATGCCGGGTAGAGCTGGCGGCCAGACTCGGACGGTGGCTGTACCCTGCTCGCCCGCTCCCCGGCCTCCCTGACACCTCATAGTCCGCCGTGACAGCGGGCAAGAACCATGTCTTGCTTTACCTGGTTTTATCTTTATTTATTTATTTATTTATTTATTTATTGTTGCCTTCCATCCAATGTAGTTGTGGGAATCATGTAGTTACTTACCGTCGTTGAAAACCTCACCCAACGCCGTCCCCAGACGAATAGCAGTGGGGCCCGCCTAGCGACAGGCCACACGGCTGGGGCCACAGAACTGACCATGTCGGGTGGCCGGGCCTGCTGCCCCCACCCTCGAGCTGCGAGGGGACAGTGTCCGGGCTGCGGGGAGGCCCAGCTGTGTGTCTGAGGGTTTATGCGTTCCTAAATATACCGATTGCCTCATCGGCAAAATCGTCGGGACGGTCTGCAAAGGAAGCCTAGCGCAGCACAGGAGAGCAGAGAAATGAAGAGGAAAGCCGAGCAAGGCAAAGCAAAGCAGTGCAAACTTGTACAAGGAAAGTCCCAGCAGTGCCAGGAAACGTAGAGCAGAGTAAAGAAAGCAGTTTGAGGCGAGGCTAAGCACAGCAGGGGTAGGAAAAGCAAAGCAGAGCAGAGAAGGTAAAGCAAAGCCGTGGCAGGAAAACAAAGCGAAGCAAGACAAGGGAAAGCATGGCCTGAAAAAGCATGGTCAGGAAAGGCAACGCAGAGCAAGGCAAAGCGAAGCAGTGCAAACTTGTACAAGGAAAGTCCCAGCAGTGCCAGGAAACGTAGAGCAAAGTAAAGAAAGCAGTTTGAGGCGAGGCAAAGCACAACAGGGGTAGGAAAAGCAAAGCAGAGCAGAGAAAGTAAAACCAAGAGGTGCCAGGAATACAAAGCAGAGCAAGACAAAGGAAAGCGTGGCCTGAAAAAGCGTGGCCAGGAAAGGCAAAGCAGAGCAAGGCAAAGCGAAGCAGTGCAAACTCGTACAAGGAAAGTCCCAGCAGTGCCAGGAAACGTAGAGCGAAGTAAGGAAAGCAGTTTGAGGCGAGGCAAAGCACTGCAGGCGTAGGAAAAGCAGAGCAGAGCAGAGAAAGTAAAACCAAGAGGTGCCAGGAATAAAAGCAGAGCAAGACAAAGGAAAGCGTGGCCTGAAAAAGCATGGCCAGGAAAAGCAAAGCGCGGCGAGGAAAACCAAAGCCAAAAGGTCCAAAAATAAAACAAAGCAATGCAATGAATATGTATCTAAAGTAAAAAAAAATAAAATAAAATAAAAAAAAAAGGCAAAAAAAAACAACAAGCAAAGCAGGGCCAGGAAAAGCAAAGTAAAGCGTGTCCAGGAAAGGCAAAGCAGTGCAAGGCAGAGCAAAGGAAAGGAAACTAGCACAAGGAAAAGCAAAGCAGGGCCAGGAAATGTAGAGCAAAAGAAAGAAAGCAGTTTGAGGAGGCAAGGCAAAGCACAGCAGGGTTAGGAAAAGAAAGCAACGCAGAGAAGGAAAAGCAAAGCAGTGCCAGGAATACAAAGCAAAGCAAAACAAAGGAAAGCATGGCCTGAAAAAGCATGGCCAGGAAAGGCAACGCAGAGCAAGGCAAAGCAAAGCAGTGCGAACTCGTACAAGGAAAGTCCCAGCAGTGCCAGGAAACGTAGAGCAAAGTAAAGAAAGCAGTTTGAGGCGAGGCAAAGCACAGCAGGGGTAGGAAAAGCAAAGCAGAGCAGAGAAGGTAAAGCAAAGCCGTGGCAGGAATACAAAGCGAAGCAAAACAAAGGAAAGCATGGCCTGAAAAAGCATGGCCAGGAAAGGCAACGCAGAGCAAGGCAAAGCAAAGCGGTGCAAACTCGTACAAGGAAAGTCCCAGCAGTGCCAGGAAACGTAGAGCAAAGTAACGAAAGCAGTTTGAGGCGAGGCAAAGCACAGCAGGGGTAGGAAAAGCAAAGCAGAGCAGAGAAAGTAAAACCAAGAGGTGCCAGGCATACGAAGCGAAGCAAAACAAAGGAAAGCATGGCCTGAAAAAGCATGGCCAGGAAAGGCAACGCAGAGCAAGGCAAAGCAAAGCAGTGCAAACTCGTACAAGGAAAGTCCCAGCAGGGCCAGGAAACGTAGAGCAAAGTTACGAAAACAGTTTGAGGCGAGGCAAAGCACAGCAGGGGTAGGAAAAGCAAAGCAGAGCAGAGAAGGTAAAGCAAAGCCGTGGCAGGAATACAAAGCAAAGCAAAACAAAGGAAAGCGTGGCCTGAAAAGCAAAAGAAAACATGGCCAGTGGAGGCAAAGCCGAGCAAGGCAAAGCAAAGCCCTGCTAGGGAAAAGAATGCGGCATAATGAAAAGAAATGACAAGCAGGGCCAGGCAAAGCAAAGCGCGGCCAGGAAAACCAAAGCAAAGAGGTCCAAAAATAAAAAAAAGCAATGCAATGAATGTGTAACTATATTAAAAAAAACAAAAAACAAAACAAAACAAAAAAAAAACCGCAAAAAAAAGACCAAGCAAAGCAGAGCCAGGAAAAGCAAAGTAAAGCATGTCCAGGAAAGGCAAAGCAGTGCAAGGCAGAGCAAAGCAAAGGAAAGTAGCACAAGGAAAAGCAAAGCAGGGCCAGGAAATGTAGAGCAAAAGAAAGAAAGCAGTTAGAGGAGGCAAGGCAAAGCACAGCAGGCGTAGGAAAAGCAAAGCAGAGCAGAGAAGGTAAAGCAAAGCCGTGGCAGGAATACAAAGCAAAGCAAAACAAAGGAAAGCGTGGCCTGAAAACGCATGGCCAGGAAAGGCAACGCAGAGCAAGGCAAAGCAAAGCAGTGCAAACTCGTACAAGGAAAGTCCCAGCAGTGCCAGGAAAGGTAGAGCAAAGTAACGAAAGCAGTTTGAGGAGGCAAGGCAAAGCACAGCAGGGGTAGGAAAAGCAAAGCAGAGCAGAGAAGGTAAAGCAAAGCCGTGGCAGGAATACAAAGCAAAGCAAAACAAAGGAAAGCGTGGCCTGAAAAAGCAAAAGAAAACATGGCCAGTGGAGGTAAACTAGAGCAAGGCAAAGCAAAGCAAAGCAAAGCGAAGTAGCACGAGGAAAAGCAAAGCATTGCCAGGAAAGACAAAGCAAACAAAGCAAAGCAAAGCAATCTGAGGCAAAGCAGAGCAAAGCAGGGGCAGGAACAGCAGAGGAAAGTAGAGAAGGAAAAGCAAAAGTGTGCCCGGAAGAGCAGAGCAGAGCAGAGCAAAGCAGAGCAAGGAAAAAGAAAGAGAAGCGAAGCAAATGGAAGGAGCTGGCGGCCAGCCCTCCTGCCGGTTCCCAGTGTCTGCGGGGCAAAGACCGCAGGGCCCTCATGCCGGGTAGAGCTGGCGGCCAGACTTGGACGGTGGCTGTACCCTGCTCGCCCGCTCCCCGGCCTCCCTGACACCTCATAGTCCGCCGTGACAGCGGGCAAGAACCATGTCTTGCTTTACCTGGTTTTATCTTTATTTATTTATTTATTTATTTATTTATTGTTGCCTTCCATCCAATGTAGTTGTGGGAATCATGTAGTTACTTACCGTCGTTGAAAACCTCACCCAACACCGTCCCCAGACGAATAGCAGTGGGGCCCGCCTAGCGGCAGGCCACACGGCTGGGGCCACAGAACTGACCATGTCGGGTGGCCGGGCCTGGTGCCCCCACCCTCGAGTTGCGAGGGGACAGTGTCCGGGCTGCGGGGAGGCCCAGCTGTGTGTCTGAGGGTTTATGCGTTCCTAAATATACCGATCGCCTCATCGGCAAAATCGTCTGGACGGTCTGCAAAGGAAGCCTAGCGCAGCACAGGAGAGCAGAGAAATGAAGAGGAAAGCCGAGCAAGGCAAAGCAAAGCAGTGCAAACTGGTACAAGGAATGTCCCAGCAGTGCCAGGAACCGTAGAGCAAAGTAAAGAAAGCAGTTTGAGGCGAGGCAAAGCACAGCAGGGGTAGGAAAAGCAAAGCAGAGCAGAGAAAGTAAAACCAAGATGTGCCAGGAATAAAAGCAGAGCAAGACAAAGGAAAGGGTGGCCTGAAAAAGCATGGCCAGGAGAAGCAAAGCGCGGCGAGGAAAACCAAAGCCAAAAGGTCCAAAAATAAAACAAAGCAATGCAATGAATATGTATCTAAAGTAAAAAAAAAAAATAAAAAATAAAAAAAAAAGGCAAAAAAAACCAACAAGCAAAGCAGGGCCAGGAAAAGCAAAGTAAAGCGTGTCCAGGAAAGGCAAAGCAGTGCAAGGCAGAGCAAAGGAAAGGAAAGTAGCACAAGGAAAAGCAAAGCAGTGCCAGGAAATGTAGAGCAAAAGAAAGAAAGCAGTTTGAGGAGGCAAGGCAAAGCACAGCAGGGGTAGGAAAAGAAAGCAACGTAGAGAAGGAAAAGGAAAGCAGTGCCAGGAATACAAAGCAAAGCAAAACAAAGGAAAGCATGGCCTGAAAAAGCATGGCCAGGAAAGGCAAAGCAGAGCAAGGCAGAGCAAAGCAGTGCGAACTCGTACAAGGAAAGTCCCAGCAGTGCCAGGAAACGTAGAGCAAAGTAAAGAAAGCAGTTTGAGGCGAGGCAAAGCAGAGCAGGGGTAGGAAAAGCAAAGCAGAGCAGAGAAAGTAAAACCAAGAGGTGCCAGGAATACGAAGCGAAGCAAGACAAAGGAAAGCGTGGCCTGAAAAAGCATGGCCAGGAAAGGCAAAGCAGAGCAAGGCAAAGCAAAGCAGTGCAAACTCGTACAAGGAAAGTCCCAGCAGGGCCAGGAAACGTAGAGCAAAGTAAAGAATGCAGTTTGAGGCGAGGCAAAGCAGAGCAGGGGTAGGAAAAGCAAAGCAGAGCAGAGAAAGTAAAACCAAGAGGTGCCAGGAATACGAAGCAAAGTAAGACAAAGGAAAGCATGGCCTGAAAAAGCATGGCCAGGAAAAGCAAAGCGCGGCCAGGAAAACCAAAGTAAAAAGGTCCAAAAATAAAACAAAGCAATGCAATGAATATATATCTAAAGTAAAAAAAAAAAAAAAGGCAAAAAAAAAACCAAGCAAAGCAGGGCCAGGAAAAGCAAAGTAAAGCGTGTCCAGGAAAGGCAAAGCAGTGCAAGGCAGAGCAAAGCAAAGTGAAGTAGCACAAGGAAAAGGAAAGCAGTGCCAGGAAATGTAGAGCAAAAGGAAGAAAGCAGTTTGAGGAGGCAAGGCAAAGCACAGCAGGGGTAGGAAAAGCAAAGCAGAGCAGAGAAGGTAAAGCAAAGCCGTGGCAGGAATACAAAGCAAAGCAAGACAAAGGAAAGCGTGGCCTGAAAAAGCAAAAGAAAACATGGCCAGTGGAGGCAAAGCAGAGCAAGGCAAAGCAAAGCAAAGCGAAGTAGCACGAGGAAAAGCAAAGCATTGCCAGGAAAGACAGAGCAAACAAAGCAAAGCAAAGCAATCTGAGGCAAAGCAAAGCAAAGCAGGGGCAAGAAAAGCAGAGCAAAGTAGAGAAGGAAAAGCAAAAGTGTGCCCGGAAGAGCAGAGCAGAGCAAAGCAAAGCAGAGCAAGGAAAAAGAAAGAGAAGCGAAGCACATGTAAGGAGCTGGCGGCCAGCCCTCCTGCCGGTTCCCAGTGTCTGCGGGGCAAAGACCGCAGGGCCCTCATGCCGGGTAGAGCTTTCGGCCAGACTCGGATGGCTAAACAATATATAGGGGTGGCTGGCCGGGGTGGGGGGGCCGGCTGCTCGGGAATAGGCTGGGCATCGGTCAGCGGGTGGTGAGCAATTGCATTGTGCATCACTTGTTTTCTTACACATTATTATTGTTAATACTATTATCATTATCACTATTGTTATTATTATTGTTATTATTATATTCCTTATATTCCTTATATTTTTATATTCCTGTCTTAATAAACTGTCTTTATCTCAACTCACCGGCTTCACTTTCCCGTTTCTCTCCCCCATCCCAGAGAGGGAGGGGGGAGGGTGAGCGAATGGCTGTGTGGTGTTTAGCTGCCAGCCGGGTTAAACCACAACGTGGCTGTACCCTGCTCGCCCGCTCCCCGGCCTCCCTGACACCTCTTAGTCCGCCGTGACAGCGGGCAAGAACCATGTCTTGCTTTACCTGGTTTTATCTTTATTTATTTATTTATTTATTGATTGATTGTTGCCTTCCATCCAATGTAGTTGTGGGAATCATGTAGTTACTGATCGTCGTTCAAAACCTCACCCAACGCCGTCCCCAGACGGGGAGCAGTGGGGACCGCCTAGCGGCAGGCCACACGGCTGGGGCCACAGAACTGACCATGTCGGGTGGCCGGGCCTGCTGCCCCCACCCTCGAGTTGCGAGGGGACAGTGTCCGGGCTGCGGGGAGGCCCAGCTGTGTGTCTGAGGGTTTATGCGTTCCGAAATATACCGATCGCCTCATCGGCAAAATCGTCGGGACGGTCTGCAAAGGAAGCCTAGCGCAGCACAGGAGAGCAGAGAAATGAAGAGGAAAGCCGAGCAAGGCAAAGCAAAGCCCTGCTAGGGAAAAGAATGCGGCATAATGAAAAGAAATGACAAGCAGGGCCAGGCAAAGCAAAGCGCGGCCAGGAAAACCAAAGCCAAAAGGTCCAAAAATAAAACAAAGCAATAAAATGAATATGTATCTATATTAACAAAAAAAAAAAAAAAAGAAGAAGAAGAAAAAAAGAAACAACAACAACAACAAAAAAAAAGCAAAGCAATCTGAGGCAAAGCAATCTGAGGCAAAGGAAAGCAAAGCAGGGGCGAGAACAGCAGAGGAACGCAGAGAAGGAAAAGCAAAACTGTGCCCGGAAGAGCAGAGCAAAGCAAAGCAAAGCAAGGAGAAACAAAGAGAAGCGAAGCAAATGCAAGGAGCTGGCGGCCAGCCCTCCTGCCGGTTCCCGGCGTCTGCGGGGCAAAGACCGCAGGGCCCTCATGCCGGGTACGGTCGGCAATGCAAAGGGAAGAAATGCGAGACGAAGGAAAGCCTCGGAAGGAAAAGAAAGCCTTATCAGGAAAAGCAGAGTCAAGCAGGGTCAGGAAAAGCAACGCGTAGCAGTGGCAGGAGAAGCATATCGAAGCAAAACAGTGCTGTGAAAACGAAACGTGTAGTTGCTTAGCGTGGTGCAAAGTCGCTCCCCCCCAGCCCAACCCGCCCCAGGCGAATAGGGGCCGGTAGCCGGGCTACGGGGAGGCGGGTGTTCGAGAAGGCGAGCTCGCGGCCGCGGCCCCCGGTTGCCTCGGGCCGCCCGTCGCTCTGACGTCAGAGGCAAACGCCTGGCCGAGAACGGCGTCCGGGTCTACCCGGAAGCCGAAGGACGCATGCGCGCGCATGTCCAAAGGCGTCCGTCGGTCGGTCGGTCGGTCAAGCGATTCCCGAGTGGGTCCGCCCAGGCGAAAAGCACCGAAAAGTGCCGGAAAGGTGCGAAAAGGCCCGAAAAGGTCCGAAAAGGGCCGGAACGGCCTGTACGAAAAGCGAAGGAAGGCAGACCGACCGACGGCGTTCGGTCCCGGCCGGCGGGTCTGCCGGTGTCCTCCTGCGGTTGCCGGGTGTACCGCGTCCTCCTGTGGCCGCCTAGTCTCCCCGTGTCCTCCTGCGGCCGCCGGGTCTATGCGGTCGCCGTGTTTGCATAGCCCGTGGCGACCTGTAGGGGTCGCTGCAGCGGGGCCGGCCGCGAGAACGGCGTCGGGGTCTGCCCGGCACCGAGGGACGCGCGCGCGCACGTCCAAAGGCATCCGTCTGTCGGTCGGTCGCGCGGTTCCCGAGTGGGTCCGTCCACGCGAAAAGCACCGAATAGCGCCGGAAAGGTGCGAAAAGGCCCGAAAAGGGCCGAAAAGGGCCGGAACGGCCCGTACGAAAAGCGAAGGAAGGCAGACCGACCGACGGCGTTCGGTCCCGGCCGGCGGGTCTGCCGGTGTCCTCCTGCGGTCGCCGGGTGTGCCGCGTCCTCCTGTGGCCGCCTAGTCTCCCCGTGTTCTCCTGCGGCCGCCAGGTCTACCGAGTCCCCCCGCGCCCCCTCGCGGCCGCCTGACGTACCCGTGTCCTCCCGCGGCCGCCAGGTCTACCCGGCCGCGGTCGCCATGTTTGCGTAGCCCGTGGCGACCTGTAGGGGTCGCTGCAGCGGGGCCGGCCGCGAGAACGGCGTCGGGGTCTGCCCGGCACCGACGGGCGCGCGCGCGCGCGCGCGAGTCCGAAGGCATCCGTCTGTCGGTCGGTCGCGCGGTTCCCGAGTGGGTCCGTCCACGCGAAAAGCATCGAAAAGCGCCGGAAAGGTCCGAAAAGGCCCGAAAAGTTCCGAAAAGGGCCGGAACGGCCCGTGCGAAAAGCGAAGGAAGGCAGACCGACGGCGTTCGGTCCCGGCCGGCGGGTCTCCCCGTGTCCTCCCGCGGTCGGGAGGTGTACCGTGTCCCCCTGTGGCCGCCTGGTCTACCCGTGTCCTACCGAGGGCGCCCCGTCTGCCCGCCTGGAGGAGGTCGCTGACTGTCGGGCTGTGGGAACGGCGGCCACGTCTACCCTGACTCGGACGGGACTTGGCGGCGTGCCGTGGGGCTAGCGGTAGATGAGTAGGTCGTGAGACGGCTCGGAAGGTGTCGTAGGCGTCGCTGTTTCTTTCTGCCTCCAGTTACGTCGAGGTAAAAGTCGGTTGCTCTCGGGTGCCTCGCTGCGGGACTCTTGAAAAGGTCTTGGAGCTTTTCGGGGGCGGTGACTTTTGTGTCCGTCTATAGGAGAGAGCGGGGACTCTGCTCCTGAAGCGGTGCTGAGCGAGCACTTGCGGCTGGGGGAGCCGGCGCACGAAAAGGGGTCGCGCGGCGTCGGTGGCGGCGTGGGCTCGGGGGTCGGTTCTGTCGACTGGTCAACCTTAGCTGCCTGCCGACTCCCTCCCCCCCCCCCCCGCCCCGCCGGGGAGCGAGAAGCGGTCTCGCGCGCGCGAGTCGCTGGGAAAAGAAAGAGCTGTGGAGAAAAGCGGCGGGTGGTCCGCCGGCGCCCGAACGCTGAGCGTCCGGGGGCGTCCCCGGCGGCTTTCACCGGTCCCGGAGGCTCGGAAGGCGAAGGGGGGACCGGGCGGCGCGGATTGGCACGGCCGAGGCGGCGGCGCCTCCGCTTGCCGACGATGCACCTCACCTCACCCGCACGCAGCGCCCGCCGAGGCGTTCCCCGGGCACGTCGGAGAGGCTCCCCGGCGGGTCGGCTCTTGCCAGGGCCGATGTTCAGGTCGGCGCGAGCACCTCTCGCGGACGTTGCTCCCGCACACCCGCCCGCACGCGACGCTGTTGGCTGTTTTTCTTGCGATCGATGAGGCCGTTCGGGTCGCGTCGGAGAGGGCCCCCGGCGGGCCG
>NW_028154185.1:355000-375000 GCF_964211835.1 Anser anser
AAAAAAAATGGAGGGCCAAGAAAAGCAAGGCGATGCGGTGAATACAAAGCAGAGCAAAACAAAACAAAGCACGGCAAGGAAAAGCAAAGCAGACCAAGGCAAAGCAAAGTAGCACGAGGAAAAGCAAAGCAGGGCCAGGAAAGGCAAAGCAAAGGACTTTGAGGCGAGGCGAAGCACAGCAGTGGTAGGAGAAGCAAAGCAAAGCAGAGAAGAAAAAGCAAAGCGGCGCCAGGAATACGAAGCAAAGCTAAGCAAAGGAAAGCGTGGCCGGAAGAAGCAAAACGTAGCAGGGCCAGGGAAGGCAAAGCAGAGCAAGGCAAAGCAAAGCAAACCCTGCGAGGAAAAAGAAAGCCTTATCGGGCAAAGAAAAGTCAGGCAGGGCCAAGAAAAGCAAAACGAATCGGGGTCAGTAAAAACAAAGCAAAACAGGGCCGGGAAAAACAAAGCGGTGCCACGAATGCAAAGCAAAGCAAAGCAGGGCCAGGAAAAGCAAAGCAAAGAAAAACAGTGCTGTGAATACGAAACGTGTAGTTCCTTAGTGTCGTTCGAAATCGCACCCCCCACCCGCCCCAGACGAATAGGAAGGGGCCCGTTGCCGGGTTACGGGGAGGCGGGCGTTCAAGAAGGCGAGGGTGTGGCAGCGGCCCCCGGTTGCTTCCGGCCGCCGGCCGCTCTGACATAAGAGGCTCCCGCTCGGTCACGAGCAGCTCGCCACCTGTGCGACTCGCTGTGGCTGGCTGCCCGGCCGGTTTGCTTTAGCTTTTTATCGTTACATAAACGATCCATAGATATATAATATTATATATACTACTTAAGAGTTATTACAAAAGAAAGTACTAAATAAGAGTAAACATATATATAACGAAAACATAATAAAAAAGGATAGTAGTAATAATAATAATAATCGTTGTCTGTTTCCCCCTTTACTTTTAGGAATCACGTAGTTACTTAGCGTCGTTCGCAACCCCCACCCTCCCCAGACGAATAGCAACGGGGCCCACCTGGCGGCTCGCCGGACAGCGGGGGCCACAGAATAGACCCGGCCCGGTGGCCAGATCCCTGTCCCCTCGTCCGCCAGTTCCGAGGGGACAGTCGCCGAGGTGGGGGGAGGTCAAGGTGTGCGTCTGAGGGTTTACGTGTTTCTAAATACACCGATCGACTCGTCGGCAAAATCGGTGGGACGGTCTGCAAAAGGAGCCTAGAGCAGCAAAGCAGAGCAGAGCAGAGCAATGCGGAGGAAAGCAGAGCAAGGCAAAGCAAAGCCCCGCTAGGGAAAAGAAAGCGGCATAAGGAAAAGCAAAGCACGGCCAGAAAAAACAAAGGAAAAAGGGTAAAAAAAAACAAAAAAACAAAAAACAAAAAACAAACAAACAAACAAAAAAAACAAAGCAAAGTAGGGCCAGAAAAAGCAAAGCAAAGCATGGCCAGGAAAGGCAAAGCAGAGCAAAGCAGCACAAAGAAATACATAGCAGAGCCAGGAACACAAAGCAAAGCAAACAAAGGAAGGCATGGCCGGGGTGGGGGGGGGAGAAAAAAAAAAAAATGAGGGCCAGGGAATGCAGAGCAAGGCAAAGCAAAGCAGAGCAAAGCAGCACAAAGAAATGCATAGCAGAGCCAGGAACACAAAGCAAAGCAAAACAAAGGAAAGCATGGCGGGGGGGGGCGGTGGGGGGGGGGATTGGGGGGGGGGAGGGGGAAGAAAAACAAAAATGAGGGCCAGGGAATGCAAAGCACAGCAATGCAAAACAAAGCAAAGCAGCACAAGACAAAGCAAAGCACTGTCTGGAATTCAAGGCAAAGTGAAGCAAAGTAAAACAAAGCAGGGCCAGAAAAGGAAAGAAAAGCAGGGGTAAGAAAAGCAAAGCAAAGCATGGCCAGGAAAGGCAAATGACAGTAAGGCAAAGCAAAGCAGAGCAAAGTAGCACAAGGAAAAGCAAAGCAGGGCCAGGAAAGGCAAAGCAAAGGACTTTGAGGCGAGGCGAAGCACAGCAGGGGTAGGAGAAGCAAAGCAAAGCAGAGAAGAAAAAGCAAAGCTGCGCCAGGAGTACGAAGCAAAGCTAAGCAAAGGAAAGCGTGGCCGGAAGAAGCAAAACGTAGCAGGGCCAGGGAAGGCAAAGCAGAGCAAGGCAAAGCAAAGCAAACCCTGCAAGGAAAAAGAAAGCCTTATCGGGCAAAGAAAAGTCAAGCAGGGCCAGGAAAAGCAAAAGGAATCGGGGTCAGTAAAAACAAAGCAAAGCAGGGCCAGGAAATCAAAACAAAGAAGGGCGAGAAAAACCCTAGCAAAGGAGGTCCAGGAAAAGAAAAGCGGCGTCATGAATACGAAATAAAGCCAAACAAAGCAAGGCAGGGCCGGGAAAAGCAAAACAAAGAAGGGCGAGAAAAACCCAAGCAAAGGAGGTCCAGGAAAAGAAAAGAGGTGCCCCGAACGCAAAGCAAAGCAAAGCAGGTCCAGGGAAAGCTAAACAAAGAGGGACAGAGAAAAAAAAAAATAAAAAAAAAAATGCAGGGCCAAGGAAAGCAAGGCGATGCGGTGAATACAAAGCAGAGCAAAACAAAACAAAGCACGGCAAGGAAAAGCAAAGCAGACCAAGGCAAAGCAAAGTAGCGCGAGGAAAAGCAAAGCGGGGCCAGGAAAGGCAAAGCAAAGGACTTTGAGGCGAGGCGAAGCACAGCAGGGGTAGGAGAAGCAAAGCAAAGCAGAGAAGAAAAAGCAAAGCGGCACCAGGAATACGAAGCAAAGCTAAGCAAAGGAAAGCGTGGCCGGAAGAAGCAAAACGTAGCAGGGCCAGGGAAGGCAAAGCAGAGCAAGGCAAAGCAAAGCAAACCCTGCGAGGAAAAAGAAAGCCTTATCGGGCAAAGAAAAGTCAAGCAGGGCCAGGAAAAGCAAAAGGAATCGGGGTCAGTAAAAACAAAGCAAAACAGGGCCGGGAAAAACAAAGCGGTGCCACGAATGCAAAGCAAAGCAAAGCAGGGCCAGGAAAAGCAAAGCAAAGAAAAACAGTGCTGTGAATACGAAACGTGTAGTTCCTTAGTGTCGTTCGAAATCGCACCCCCCACCCGCCCCAGACGAATAGGGAGGGGCCCGTTGCCGGGTTACGGGGAGGCGGGCGTTCAAGAAGGCGAGGGTGTGGCAGCGGCCCCCGGTTGCTTCCGGCCGCCGGCCGCTCTGACATAAGAGGCTCCCGCTCGGTCACGAGCAGCTCGCCACCTGTGCGACTCGCTGTGGCTGGCTGCCCGGCCGGTTTGCTTTAGCTTTTTATCGTTACATAAACGATCCATAGATATATAATATTATATATACTACTTAAGAGTTATTACAAAAGAAAGTACTAAATAAGAGTAAATATATATATAACGAAAACATAATAAAAAGAGTAGTAGTAATAATAATCGTTGTCAGTCTCCCCCTTTACTTTTACGAATCGAGTAGTTACTTAGCGTCGTTCGCAACCCCCACCCTCCCCAGACGAATAGCAACGGGGCCCACCTGGCGGCTCGCCGGACAGCGGGGGCCACAGAATAGACCCGGCCCGGTGGCCAGATCCCTGTCCCCTCGTCCGCCAGTTCCGAGGGGACAGTCGCCGAGGTGGGGGGAGGTCAAGGTGTGCGTCTGAGGGTTTACGTGTTTCTAAATACACCGATCGACTCGTCGGCAAAATCGGTGGGACGGTCTGCAAAAGAAGCCTAGAGCAGCAAAGCAGAGCAGAGCAGAGCAATGCGGAGGAAAGCAGAGCAAGGCAAAGCAAAGCCCCGCTAGGGAAAAGAAAGTGGCATAAGGAAAAGCAAAGCACGGCCAGAAAAAAACAAAGGAAAAAGGGTAAAAAAACCACAACCGAACAAACAAAAAAACCAAAGCAAAGTAGGGCCAGAAAAAGCAAAGCAAAGCATGGCCAGGAAAGGCAAAGCAGAGCAAGGCAAAGCAAAGCAGAGCAAAGTAGCACAAGCAAAAACAAAGCAGGGCCAGGAAAGGTAGAGCAAAGGAAAGAAAGAAATTGAGGCAAGGCGAAGCACAGCGGGGGTAGGAAAACAAAGCATCGTAGAGAAGGAAAAGAGAAGCAGTGCCAGGAATACAAAGCAAAGCTAAACAAAGGAAAGCGTGGCCTGAAAAAGCAAAAGAAAGCATGCGCAGGGAAGGCAAAGCAGAGAAAGGGAAAGCAAGGCAGCAGGAGGAAAACTAAAACAGTGTCAAAGAGGGAAGGCAAAGTAAAGCAAAACCAAACAAAGCACGGCCAGAAAAGCAGAGCAAGGCAAAGGAAAGCGAAGCAAAGTAGCACGAGGAAAAGCAAAGCATTGCCAGGAAAGACAAAGCAAAAGAACCAAAGCAAAGCAATCTGAGGCAAAGCAAAGCAAAGCAGGGGCAGGAACAGCAGAGGAAAGGAGAGAAGGAAAACCAAAAGTGTGCCCGGAAGAGCAGAGCAAAGCAAAGCAGAGCAAGGAAAAACAAAGAGAAGCGAAGCAAATGTAAGGAGCTGGCGGCCAGCCCTCCTGCCGGTTCCCAGTGTCTGCGGGGCAAAGACCGCAGGGCCCTCATGCCGGGTAGAGCTGGCGGCCAGACTCGGACGGTGGCTGTACCCTGCTCGCCCGCTCCCCGGCCTCCCTGAACCCTCATAGTCCGCCGTGACAGCGGGCAAGAACCATGTCTTGCTTTACCTGATTTTTTTTTTTTTTTTTCCCCCCTGCATTTATTTATTTATTTATTTATTCTTGCCTTCCATCCAATGTAGTTGTGGGAATCATGTATTTACTGATCGTCGTTCAAAACCTCACCCAACACCGTCCCCAGACGGGGAGCAGTGGGGACCGCCTAGCGGCGGGCCACACGGCTGGGGCCACAGAACTGACCATGTCGGGTGGCCGGGCCTGCTGCCCCCACCCTCGAGTTGCGAGGGGACAGTGTCCGGGCTGCGGGGAGGCCCAGCTGTGTGTCTGAGGGTTTATGCGTTCCGAAATATACCGATTGCCTCATTGGCAAAATCGTCGGGACGGTCTGCAAAGGAAGCCTAGCGCAACACAGGACAGCAGAGCAATGAAGAGGAAAGCCGAGCAAGGCAAAGCAAAGCAGTGCAAACTTGTACAAGGAAAGTCCCAGCAGTGCCAGGAACCGTAGAGCAGAGTAACGAAAGCAGTTTGAGGCGAGGCAAAGCACAGCAGGGGTAGGACAAGCAGAGCAGAGCAGAGAAAGTAAAACCAAGAGGTGCCAGGAATACGAAGCGAAGCAAAACAAAGGAAAGCGTGGCCCGAAAAAGCATGGCCAGGAAAGGCAACGCAGAGCAAGGCAAAGCAAAGCAGTGCAAACTCGTACAAGGAAAGTCCCAGCAGTGCCAGGAAACGTAGAGCAAAGTAAAGAAAGCAGTTTGAGGCGAGACAAAGCACAACAGGGGTAGGAAAAGCAAAGCAGAGCAGAGAAGGTAAAGCAAAGTCGTGGCAGGAATACGAAGCAAAGCAAAACAAAGGAAAGCATGGCCTGAAAAAGCATGGCCAGGAAAAGCAAAGCGTGGCCAGGAAAACCAAAGCAAAAAGGTCCAAAAATAAAACAAAGCAATGCAATGAAAATGTATCTATACTAAAATAAAACAAACAAACAAACAAACAAACAAAACAAAAAAACGCAAAAAAAAGACCAAGCAAAGCAGGGCCAGGAAAAGCAAAGAAAAGCGTGTCCAGGAAAGGCAAAGCGGTGCAAGGCAGAGCAGAGCAAAGGAAAGTAGCACAAGGAAAAGCAAAGCAGGGCCAGGAAATGTAGAGCAAAAGAAAGAAAGCAGTTTGAGGCGAGACAAAGCACAACAGGGGTAGGAAAAGCAAAGCAGAGCAGAGAAGGTAAAGCAAAGTCGTGGCAGGAATACGAAGCAAAGCAAAACAAAGGAAAGCATGGCCTGAAAAAGCATGGCCAGGAAAAGCAAAGCGTGGCCAGGAAAACCAAAGCAAAAAGGTCCAAAAATAAAACAAAGCAATGCAATGAAAATGTATCTATACTAAAATAAAACAAACAAACAAACAAACAAACAAAACAAAAAAACGCAAAAAAAAGACCAAGCAAAGCAGGGCCAGGAAAAGCAAAGAAAAGCGTGTCCAGGAAAGGCAAAGCGGTGCAAGGCAGAGCAAAGCAAAGGAAAGTAGCACAAGGAAAAGCAAAGCAGTGCCAGGAAATGTAGAGCAAAAGAAAGAAAGCAGTTTGAGGAGGCAAGGCAAAGCACAGCAGGGGTAGGAAAAACAGAGCAGAGCAGAGAAGGTAAAGCAAAGTCGTGGCAGGAATACGAAGCAAAGCAAAACAAAGGAAAGCGTGGCCTGAAAAAGCACGGCCAGGAAAGGCAAAGCAGAGCAAGGCAAAGCAAAGCAGTGCAAACTCGTACAAGGAAAGTCCCAGCAGGGCCAGGAAAGGTAGAGCAAAGTAACGAAAGCAGTTGGAGGCAAGGCAAAGCCGTGGCAGGAAAGTAAAACCTAGAGGTGCCAGGAATACAAAGCGAAGCGAAGCAAGACAAAGGAAAGCGTGGCCTGAAAAAGCAAAAGAAAACACGGCCAGTGGAGGCAAAGCAGAGCAAGGCAAAGCAAAGCAGTGCAAACTCGTACAAGGAAAGTCCCAGCAGTGCCAGGAAAGGTAGAGCAAAGTAAAGAAAGCAGTTTGAGGCGAGGCAAAGCACAGCAGGGGTAGGAAAAGCAAAGCAGAGCAGAGAAGGTAAAGCAAAGCCGTGGCAGGAATACAAAGCAAAGCAAAAGAAAGGAAAGCGTGGCCTGAAAAAGCAAAAGAAAACATGGCCAGTGGAGGCAAACTAGAGCAAGGCAAAGCAAAGCAAAGCAAAGCGAAGTAGCACGAGGAAAAGCAAAGCATTGCCAGGAAAGACAAAGCAAACAAAGCAAAGCAAAGCAATCTGAGGCAAAGCAAAGCAAAGCAGGGGCAGGAACAGCAGAGGAAAGTAGAGAAGGAAAAGCAAAAGTGTGCCCGGAAGAGCAGAGCAGAGCAAAGCAAAGCAGAGCAAGGAAAAAGAAAGAGAAGCGAAGCAAATGTAAGGAGCTGGCGGCCAGCCCTCCTGCCGGTTCCCAGTGTCTGCTGGGCAAAGACCGCAGGGGCCTCATGCCGGGTAGAGCTGGCGGCCAGACTCGGACGGTGGCTGTACCCTGCTCGCCCGCTCCCCGGCCTCCCTGACACCTCATAGTCCGCCGTGACAGCGGGCAAGAACCATGTCTTGCTTTACCTGGTTTTATCTTTATTTATTTATTTATTTATTTATTTATTGTTGCCTTCCATCCAATGTAGTTGTGGGAATCATGTAGTTACTTACCGTCGTTGAAAACCTCACCCAACGCCGTCCCCAGACGAATAGCAGTGGGGCCCGCCTAGCGACAGGCCACACGGCTGGGGCCACAGAACTGACCATGTCGGGTGGCCGGGCCTGCTGCCCCCACCCTCGAGCTGCGAGGGGACAGTGTCCGGGCTGCGGGGAGGCCCAGCTGTGTGTCTGAGGGTTTATGCGTTCCTAAATATACCGATTGCCTCATCGGCAAAATCGTCGGGACGGTCTGCAAAGGAAGCCTAGCGCAGCACAGGAGAGCAGAGAAATGAAGAGGAAAGCCGAGCAAGGCAAAGCAAAGCAGTGCAAACTTGTACAAGGAAAGTCCCAGCAGTGCCAGGAAACGTAGAGCAGAGTAAAGAAAGCAGTTTGAGGCGAGGCAAAGCACAGCAGGGGTAGGAAAAGCAAAGCAGAGCAGAGAAAGTAAAACCAAGAGGTGCCAGGAATACAAAGCAGAGCAAGACAAAGGAAAGCGTGGCCTGAAAAAGCGTGGCCAGGAAAGGCAAAGCAGAGCAAGGCAAAGCGAAGCAGTGCAAACTCGTACAAGGAAAGTCCCAGCAGTGCCAGGAAACGTAGAGCGAAGTAAGGAAAGCAGTTTGAGGCAAGGCAAAGCACTGCAGGCGTAGGAAAAGCAAAGCAGAGCAGAGAAAGTAAAACCAAGAGGTGCCAGGAATACAAAGCAGAGCAAGACAAAGGAAAGCGTGGCCTGAAAAAGCATGGCCAGGAAAAGCAAATCGCGGCGAGGAAAACCAAAGCCAAAAGGTCCAAAAATAAAACAAAGCAATGCAATGAATATGTATCTAAAGTAAAAATAAAATAAAATAAAATAAAAAAAAAAGGCAAAAAAAAACAGCAAGCAAAGCAGGGCCAGGAAAAGCAAAGTAAAGCGTGTCCAGGAAAGGCAAAGCAGTGCAAGGCAGAGCAAAGGAAAGGAAACTAGCACAAGGAAAAGCAAAGCAGGGCCAGGAAATGTAGAGCAAAAGAAAGAAAGCAGTTTGAGGAGGCAAGGCAAAGCACAGCAGGGTTAGGAAAAGAAAGCAACGCAGAGAAGGAAAAGCAAAGCAGTGCCAGGAATACAAAGCAAAGCAAAACAAAGGAAAGCATGGCCTGAAAAAGCATGGCCAGGAAAGGCAACGCAGAGCAAGGCAAAGCAAAGCAGTGCGAACTCGTACAAGGAAAGTCCCAGCAGTGCCAGGAAACGTAGAGCAAAGTAAAGAAAGCAGTTTGAGGCGAGGCAAAGCACAGCAGGGGTAGGAAAAGCAAAGCAGAGCAGAGAAGGTAAAGCAAAGCCGTGGCAGGAATACAAAGCGAAGCAAAACAAAGGAAAGCATGGCCTGAAAAAGCATGGCCAGGAAAGGCAACGCAGAGCAAGGCAAAGCAAAGCAGTGCAAACTCGTACAAGGAAAGTCCCAGCAGTGCCAGGAAACGTAGAGCAAAGTAACGAAAGCAGTTTGAGGCGAGGCAAAGCACAGCAGGGGTAGGAAAAGCAAAGCAGAGCAGAGAAAGTAAAACCAAGAGGTGCCAGGCATACGAAGCGAAGCAAAACAAAGGAAAGCATGGCCTGAAAAAGCATGGCCAGGAAAGGCAACGCAGAGCAAGGCAAAGCAAAGCAGTGCAAACTCGTACAAGGAAAGTCCCAGCAGGGCCAGGAAACGTAGAGCAAAGTTACGAAAACAGTTTGAGGCGAGGCAAAGCACAGCAGGGGTAGGAAAAGCAAAGCAGAGCAGAGAAGGTAAAGCAAAGCCGTGGCAGGAATACAAAGCAAAGCAAAACAAAGGAAAGCGTGGCCTGAAAAGCAAAAGAAAACATGGCCAGTGGAGGCAAAGCCGAGCAAGGCAAAGCAAAGCCCTGCTAGGGAAAAGAATGCGGCATAATGAAAAGAAATGACAAGCAGGGCCAGGCAAAGCAAAGCGCGGCCAGGAAAACCAAAGCAAAGAGGTCCAAAAATAAAAAAAAGCAATGCAATGAATGTGTAACTATATTAAAAAAAAACAAAAAACAAAACAAAACAAAAAAAAAACCGCAAAAAAAAGACCAAGCAAAGCAGAGCCAGGAAAAGCAAAGTAAAGCATGTCCAGGAAAGGCAAAGCAGTGCAAGGCAGAGCAAAGCAAAGGAAAGTAGCACAAGGAAAAGCAAAGCAGTGCCAGGAAATGTAGAGCAAAAGAAAGAAAGCAGTTAGAGGAGGCAAGGCAAAGCACAGCAGGCGTAGGAAAAGCAAAGCAGAGCAGAGAAGGTAAAGCAAAGCCGTGGCAGGAATACAAAGCAAAGCAAAACAAAGGAAAGCGTGGCCTGAAAAAGCAAAAGAAAGCATGGCCAGTGGAGGCAAAGCAGAGCAAGGCAAAGCAAAGCAAAGCAAAGCAAAGTAGCACGAGGAAAAGCAAAGCATTACCAGGAAAGACAAAGCAAACAAAGCAAAGCAAAGCAACCTGAGGCAAAGCAAAGCAAAGCAGGGGCAGGAACAGCAGAGGAAAGCAGAGAAGGAAAAGCAAAAGTGTGCCCGGAAGAGCAGAGCAGAGCAAAGCAAAGCAGAGCAAGGAAAAAGAAAGAGAAGCGAAGCAAATGTAAGGAGCTGGCGGCCAGCCCTCCTGCCGGTTCCCAGTGTCTGCGGGGCAAAGACCGCAGGGCCCTCATGCCGGGTAGAGCTGGCGGCCAGACTCGGACGGTGGCTGTACCCTGCTCGCCCGCTCCCCGGCCTCCCTGACACCTCATAGTCCGCCGTGACAGCGGGCAAGAACCATGTCTTGCTTTACCTGGTTTTATCTTTATTTATTTATTTATTTATTTATTTATTTATTTATTTATTTATTTATTTATTCTTGCCTTCCATCCAATGTAGTTGTGGGAATCATGTACTTACTTACCGTCATTGAAAACCTCACCCAACGCCGTCCCCAGACGGGTAGAAGTGGGGCCCGCCTAGCGGCAGGCCACACGGCTGGGGCCACAGAACTGACCATGTCGGGTGGCCGGGCCTGCTGCCCCCACCCTCGAGCTGCGAGGGGACAGTGTCCGGGCTGCGGGGAGGCCCAGCTGTGTGTCTGAGGGTTTATGCGTTCCGAAATATACCGATCGCCTCATCGGCAAAATCGTCTGGACGGTCTGCAAAGGAAGCCTAGCGCAGCAAAGGAGAGCAGAGAAATGAAGAGGAAAGCCGAGCAAGGCAAAGCAAAGCAGTGTAAACTTGTACAAGGAAAGTCCCAGCAGTGCCAGGTAACGTAGAGCAAAGTTACGAAAGCAGTTTGAGGCAAGGCAAAGCACAGCAGGGGTAGGAAAAGCAGAGCAGAGCAGAGAAAGTAAAACCAAGAGGTGCCAGGAATACGAAGCGAAGCAAGACAAAGGAAAGCGTGGCCTGAAAAAGCATGGCCAGGAAAGGCAAAGCAGAGCAAGGCAAAGCAAAGCAGTGCAAACTCGTACAAGGAAAGTCCCAGCAGGGCCAGGAAACGTAGAGCAAAGTAAAGAATGCAGTTTGAGGCGAGGCAAAGCACAGCAGGGGTAGGAAAAGCAGAGCAGAGCAGGAAAAGTAAAACCAAGAGGTGCCAGGAATACGAAGCGAAGCAAAACAAAGGAAAGCATGGCCGGGGGGGGGGTGGGGGGGGGTTGGGGGGGGGGGGAGGGGGAAGAAAAACAAAAATGAGGGCCAGGGAATGCAAAGCACAGCAATGCAAAACAAAGCAAAGCAGCAGAAGACAAAGCATAGCACTGTCAGGAATTCAAGGCAAAGTGAAGCAAAGTAAAACAAAGCAGGGCCAGAAAAGGAAAGAAAAGCAGGGGTAAGAAAAGCAAAGCAAAGCATGGCCAGGAAAGGCAAATGACAGTAAGGCAAAGCAAAGCAGAGCAAAGTAGCACAAGCAAAAACAAAGCAGGGCCAGGAAAGGTAGAGCAAAGGAAAGAAAGAAATTGAGGCAAGGCGAAGCACAGCAGGGGTAGGAAAACAAAGCAACGTAGAGAAGGAAAAGCGAAGCAGTGCCAGGAATACAAAGCAAAGCTAAGTAAAGGAAAGCGTGGCCTGAAAAAGCAAAAGAAAGCATGCGCAGGGAAGGCAAAGCAGAGAAAGGGAAAGCAAGGCAGCAGGAGGAAAACTAAAACAGTGTCAAAGAGGGAAGGCAAAGTAAAGCAAAACCAAACAAAGCACGGCCAGAAAAGCAGAGCAAGGCAAAGGAAAGCGAAGCAAAGTAGCACGAGGAAAAGCAAAGCATTGCCAGGAAAGACAAAGCAAACAAAGCAAAGCAAAGCAATCTGAGGCAAAGCAAAGCAAAGCAGGGGCAAGAACAGCAGAGGAAAGCAGAGAAGGAAAAGCAAAAGTGTGCCCGGAAGAGCAGAGCAAAGCAAAGCAGAGCAAGGAAAAAGAAAGAGAAGCGAAGCAAATGTAAGGAGCTGGCGGCCAGCCCTCCTTCCGGTTCCCAGTGTCTGCTGGGCAAAGACCGCAGGGGCCTCATGCCGGGTAGAGCTGGCGGCCAGACTCGGACGGTGGCTGTACCCTGCTCGCCCGCTCCCCGGCCTCCCTGACACCTCATAGTCCGCCGTGACAGCGGGCAAGAACCATGTCTTGCTTTACCTGGTTTTATCTTTATTTATTTATTTATTTATTTATTTATTGTTGCCTTCCATCCAATGTAGTTGTGGGAATCATGTAGTTACTTACCGTCGTTGAAAACCTCACCCAACGCCGTCCCCAGACGAATAGCAGTGGGGCCCGCCTAGCGACAGGCCACACGGCTGGGGCCACAGAACTGACCATGTCGGGTGGCCGGGCCTGCTGCCCCCACCCTCGAGCTGCGAGGGGACAGTGTCCGGGCTGCGGGGAGGCCCAGCTGTGTGTCTGAGGGTTTATGCGTTCCTAAATATACCGATTGCCTCATCGGCAAAATCGTCGGGACGGTCTGCAAAGGAAGCCTAGCGCAGCACAGGAGAGCAGAGAAATGAAGAGGAAAGCCGAGCAAGGCAAAGCAAAGCAGTGCAAACTTGTACAAGGAAAGTCCCAGCAGTGCCAGGAAACGTAGAGCAGAGTAAAGAAAGCAGTTTGAGGCGAGGCTAAGCACAGCAGGGGTAGGAAAAGCAAAGCAGAGCAGAGAAGGTAAAGCAAAGCCGTGGCAGGAAAACAAAGCGAAGCAAGACAAGGGAAAGCATGGCCTGAAAAAGCATGGTCAGGAAAGGCAACGCAGAGCAAGGCAAAGCGAAGCAGTGCAAACTTGTACAAGGAAAGTCCCAGCAGTGCCAGGAAACGTAGAGCAAAGTAAAGAAAGCAGTTTGAGGCGAGGCAAAGCACAACAGGGGTAGGAAAAGCAAAGCAGAGCAGAGAAAGTAAAACCAAGAGGTGCCAGGAATACAAAGCAGAGCAAGACAAAGGAAAGCGTGGCCTGAAAAAGCGTGGCCAGGAAAGGCAAAGCAGAGCAAGGCAAAGCGAAGCAGTGCAAACTCGTACAAGGAAAGTCCCAGCAGTGCCAGGAAACGTAGAGCGAAGTAAGGAAAGCAGTTTGAGGCGAGGCAAAGCACTGCAGGCGTAGGAAAAGCAGAGCAGAGCAGAGAAAGTAAGACCAAGAGGTGCCAGGAATAAAAGCAGAGCAAGACAAAGGAAAGCGTGGCCTGAAAAAGCATGGCCAGGAAAAGCAAAGCGCGGCGAGGAAAACCAAAGCCAAAAGGTCCAAAAATAAAACAAAGCAATGCAATGAATATGTATCTAAAGTAAAAAAAAATAAAATAAAATAAAAAAAAAAGGCAAAAAAAAACAACAAGCAAAGCAGGGCCAGGAAAAGCAAAGTAAAGCGTGTCCAGGAAAGGCAAAGCAGTGCAAGGCAGAGCAAAGGAAAGGAAACTAGCACAAGGAAAAGCAAAGCAGGGCCAGGAAATGTAGAGCAAAAGAAAGAAAGCAGTTTGAGGAGGCAAGGCAAAGCACAGCAGGGTTAGGAAAAGAAAGCAACGCAGAGAAGGAAAAGCAAAGCAGTGCCAGGAATACAAAGCAAAGCAAAACAAAGGAAAGCATGGCCTGAAAAAGCATGGCCAGGAAAGGCAACGCAGAGCAAGGCAAAGCAAAGCAGTGCGAACTCGTACAAGGAAAGTCCCAGCAGTGCCAGGAAACGTAGAGCAAAGTAAAGAAAGCAGTTTGAGGCGAGGCAAAGCACAGCAGGGGTAGGAAAAGCAAAGCAGAGCAGAGAAGGTAAAGCAAAGCCGTGGCAGGAATACAAAGCGAAGCAAAACAAAGGAAAGCATGGCCTGAAAAAGCATGGCCAGGAAAGGCAACGCAGAGCAAGGCAAAGCAAAGCGGTGCAAACTCGTACAAGGAAAGTCCCAGCAGTGCCAGGAAACGTAGAGCAAAGTAACGAAAGCAGTTTGAGGCGAGGCAAAGCACAGCAGGGGTAGGAAAAGCAAAGCAGAGCAGAGAAAGTAAAACCAAGAGGTGCCAGGCATACGAAGCGAAGCAAAACAAAGGAAAGCATGGCCTGAAAAAGCATGGCCAGGAAAGGCAACGCAGAGCAAGGCAAAGCAAAGCAGTGCAAACTCGTACAAGGAAAGTCCCAGCAGGGCCAGGAAACGTAGAGCAAAGTTACGAAAACAGTTTGAGGCGAGGCAAAGCACAGCAGGGGTAGGAAAAGCAAAGCAGAGCAGAGAAGGTAAAGCAAAGCCGTGGCAGGAATACAAAGCAAAGCAAAACAAAGGAAAGCGTGGCCTGAAAAGCAAAAGAAAACATGGCCAGTGGAGGCAAAGCCGAGCAAGGCAAAGCAAAGCCCTGCTAGGGAAAAGAATGCGGCATAATGAAAAGAAATGACAAGCAGGGCCAGGCAAAGCAAAGCGCGGCCAGGAAAACCAAAGCAAAGAGGTCCAAAAATAAAAAAAAGCAATGCAATGAATGTGTAACTATATTAAAAAAAACAAAAAACAAAACAAAACAAAAAAAAAACCGCAAAAAAAAGACCAAGCAAAGCAGAGCCAGGAAAAGCAAAGTAAAGCATGTCCAGGAAAGGCAAAGCAGTGCAAGGCAGAGCAAAGCAAAGGAAAGTAGCACAAGGAAAAGCAAAGCAGGGCCAGGAAATGTAGAGCAAAAGAAAGAAAGCAGTTAGAGGAGGCAAGGCAAAGCACAGCAGGCGTAGGAAAAGCAAAGCAGAGCAGAGAAGGTAAAGCAAAGCCGTGGCAGGAATACAAAGCAAAGCAAAACAAAGGAAAGCGTGGCCTGAAAACGCATGGCCAGGAAAGGCAACGCAGAGCAAGGCAAAGCAAAGCAGTGCAAACTCGTACAAGGAAAGTCCCAGCAGTGCCAGGAAAGGTAGAGCAAAGTAACGAAAGCAGTTTGAGGAGGCAAGGCAAAGCACAGCAGGGGTAGGAAAAGCAAAGCAGAGCAGAGAAGGTAAAGCAAAGCCGTGGCAGGAATACAAAGCAAAGCAAAACAAAGGAAAGCGTGGCCTGAAAAAGCAAAAGAAAACATGGCCAGTGGAGGTAAACTAGAGCAAGGCAAAGCAAAGCAAAGCAAAGCGAAGTAGCACGAGGAAAAGCAAAGCATTGCCAGGAAAGACAAAGCAAACAAAGCAAAGCAAAGCAATCTGAGGCAAAGCAGAGCAAAGCAGGGGCAGGAACAGCAGAGGAAAGTAGAGAAGGAAAAGCAAAAGTGTGCCCGGAAGAGCAGAGCAGAGCAGAGCAAAGCAGAGCAAGGAAAAAGAAAGAGAAGCGAAGCAAATGGAAGGAGCTGGCGGCCAGCCCTCCTGCCGGTTCCCAGTGTCTGCGGGGCAAAGACCGCAGGGCCCTCATGCCGGGTAGAGCTGGCGGCCAGACTTGGACGGTGGCTGTACCCTGCTCGCCCGCTCCCCGGCCTCCCTGACACCTCATAGTCCGCCGTGACAGCGGGCAAGAACCATGTCTTGCTTTACCTGGTTTTATCTTTATTTATTTATTTATTTATTTATTTATTGTTGCCTTCCATCCAATGTAGTTGTGGGAATCATGTAGTTACTTACCGTCGTTGAAAACCTCACCCAACACCGTCCCCAGACGAATAGCAGTGGGGCCCGCCTAGCGGCAGGCCACACGGCTGGGGCCACAGAACTGACCATGTCGGGTGGCCGGGCCTGGTGCCCCCACCCTCGAGTTGCGAGGGGACAGTGTCCGGGCTGCGGGGAGGCCCAGCTGTGTGTCTGAGGGTTTATGCGTTCCTAAATATACCGATCGCCTCATCGGCAAAATCGTCTGGACGGTCTGCAAAGGAAGCCTAGCGCAGCACAGGAGAGCAGAGAAATGAAGAGGAAAGCCGAGCAAGGCAAAGCAAAGCAGTGCAAACTGGTACAAGGAATGTCCCAGCAGTGCCAGGAACCGTAGAGCAAAGTAAAGAAAGCAGTTTGAGGCGAGGCAAAGCACAGCAGGGGTAGGAAAAGCAAAGCAGAGCAGAGAAAGTAAAACCAAGATGTGCCAGGAATAAAAGCAGAGCAAGACAAAGGAAAGGGTGGCCTGAAAAAGCATGGCCAGGAGAAGCAAAGCGCGGCGAGGAAAACCAAAGCCAAAAGGTCCAAAAATAAAACAAAGCAATGCAATGAATATGTATCTAAAGTAAAAAAAAAAAATAAAAAATAAAAAAAAAAGGCAAAAAAAACCAACAAGCAAAGCAGGGCCAGGAAAAGCAAAGTAAAGCGTGTCCAGGAAAGGCAAAGCAGTGCAAGGCAGAGCAAAGGAAAGGAAAGTAGCACAAGGAAAAGCAAAGCAGTGCCAGGAAATGTAGAGCAAAAGAAAGAAAGCAGTTTGAGGAGGCAAGGCAAAGCACAGCAGGGGTAGGAAAAGAAAGCAACGTAGAGAAGGAAAAGGAAAGCAGTGCCAGGAATACAAAGCAAAGCAAAACAAAGGAAAGCATGGCCTGAAAAAGCATGGCCAGGAAAGGCAAAGCAGAGCAAGGCAGAGCAAAGCAGTGCGAACTCGTACAAGGAAAGTCCCAGCAGTGCCAGGAAACGTAGAGCAAAGTAAAGAAAGCAGTTTGAGGCGAGGCAAAGCAGAGCAGGGGTAGGAAAAGCAAAGCAGAGCAGAGAAAGTAAAACCAAGAGGTGCCAGGAATACGAAGCGAAGCAAGACAAAGGAAAGCGTGGCCTGAAAAAGCATGGCCAGGAAAGGCAAAGCAGAGCAAGGCAAAGCAAAGCAGTGCAAACTCGTACAAGGAAAGTCCCAGCAGGGCCAGGAAACGTAGAGCAAAGTAAAGAATGCAGTTTGAGGCGAGGCAAAGCAGAGCAGGGGTAGGAAAAGCAAAGCAGAGCAGAGAAAGTAAAACCAAGAGGTGCCAGGAATACGAAGCAAAGTAAGACAAAGGAAAGCATGGCCTGAAAAAGCATGGCCAGGAAAAGCAAAGCGCGGCCAGGAAAACCAAAGTAAAAAGGTCCAAAAATAAAACAAAGCAATGCAATGAATATATATCTAAAGTAAAAAAAAAAAAAAAGGCAAAAAAAAAACCAAGCAAAGCAGGGCCAGGAAAAGCAAAGTAAAGCGTGTCCAGGAAAGGCAAAGCAGTGCAAGGCAGAGCAAAGCAAAGTGAAGTAGCACAAGGAAAAGGAAAGCAGTGCCAGGAAATGTAGAGCAAAAGGAAGAAAGCAGTTTGAGGAGGCAAGGCAAAGCACAGCAGGGGTAGGAAAAGCAAAGCAGAGCAGAGAAGGTAAAGCAAAGCCGTGGCAGGAATACAAAGCAAAGCAAGACAAAGGAAAGCGTGGCCTGAAAAAGCAAAAGAAAACATGGCCAGTGGAGGCAAAGCAGAGCAAGGCAAAGCAAAGCAAAGCGAAGTAGCACGAGGAAAAGCAAAGCATTGCCAGGAAAGACAGAGCAAACAAAGCAAAGCAAAGCAATCTGAGGCAAAGCAAAGCAAAGCAGGGGCAAGAAAAGCAGAGCAAAGTAGAGAAGGAAAAGCAAAAGTGTGCCCGGAAGAGCAGAGCAGAGCAAAGCAAAGCAGAGCAAGGAAAAAGAAAGAGAAGCGAAGCACATGTAAGGAGCTGGCGGCCAGCCCTCCTGCCGGTTCCCAGTGTCTGCGGGGCAAAGACCGCAGGGCCCTCATGCCGGGTAGAGCTTTCGGCCAGACTCGGATGGCTAAACAATATATAGGGGTGGCTGGCCGGGGTGGGGGGGCCGGCTGCTCGGGAATAGGCTGGGCATCGGTCAGCGGGTGGTGAGCAATTGCATTGTGCATCACTTGTTTTCTTACACATTATTATTGTTAATACTATTATCATTATCACTATTGTTATTATTATTGTTATTATTATATTCCTTATATTCCTTATATTTTTATATTCCTGTCTTAATAAACTGTCTTTATCTCAACTCACCGGCTTCACTTTCCCGTTTCTCTCCCCCATCCCAGAGAGGGAGGGGGGAGGGTGAGCGAATGGCTGTGTGGTGTTTAGCTGCCAGCCGGGTTAAACCACAACGTGGCTGTACCCTGCTCGCCCGCTCCCCGGCCTCCCTGACACCTCTTAGTCCGCCGTGACAGCGGGCAAGAACCATGTCTTGCTTTACCTGGTTTTATCTTTATTTATTTATTTATTTATTGATTGATTGTTGCCTTCCATCCAATGTAGTTGTGGGAATCATGTAGTTACTGATCGTCGTTCAAAACCTCACCCAACGCCGTCCCCAGACGGGGAGCAGTGGGGACCGCCTAGCGGCAGGCCACACGGCTGGGGCCACAGAACTGACCATGTCGGGTGGCCGGGCCTGCTGCCCCCACCCTCGAGTTGCGAGGGGACAGTGTCCGGGCTGCGGGGAGGCCCAGCTGTGTGTCTGAGGGTTTATGCGTTCCGAAATATACCGATCGCCTCATCGGCAAAATCGTCGGGACGGTCTGCAAAGGAAGCCTAGCGCAGCACAGGAGAGCAGAGAAATGAAGAGGAAAGCCGAGCAAGGCAAAGCAAAGCCCTGCTAGGGAAAAGAATGCGGCATAATGAAAAGAAATGACAAGCAGGGCCAGGCAAAGCAAAGCGCGGCCAGGAAAACCAAAGCCAAAAGGTCCAAAAATAAAACAAAGCAATAAAATGAATATGTATCTATATTAACAAAAAAAAAAAAAAAAGAAGAAGAAGAAAAAAAGAAACAACAACAACAACAAAAAAAAAGCAAAGCAATCTGAGGCAAAGCAATCTGAGGCAAAGGAAAGCAAAGCAGGGGCGAGAACAGCAGAGGAACGCAGAGAAGGAAAAGCAAAACTGTGCCCGGAAGAGCAGAGCAAAGCAAAGCAAAGCAAGGAGAAACAAAGAGAAGCGAAGCAAATGCAAGGAGCTGGCGGCCAGCCCTCCTGCCGGTTCCCGGCGTCTGCGGGGCAAAGACCGCAGGGCCCTCATGCCGGGTACGGTCGGCAATGCAAAGGGAAGAAATGCGAGACGAAGGAAAGCCTCGGAAGGAAAAGAAAGCCTTATCAGGAAAAGCAGAGTCAAGCAGGGTCAGGAAAAGCAACGCGTAGCAGTGGCAGGAGAAGCATATCGAAGCAAAACAGTGCTGTGAAAACGAAACGTGTAGTTGCTTAGCGTGGTGCAAAGTCGCTCCCCCCCAGCCCAACCCGCCCCAGGCGAATAGGGGCCGGTAGCCGGGCTACGGGGAGGCGGGTGTTCGAGAAGGCGAGCTCGCGGCCGCGGCCCCCGGTTGCCTCGGGCCGCCCGTCGCTCTGACGTCAGAGGCAAACGCCTGGCCGAGAACGGCGTCCGGGTCTACCCGGAAGCCGAAGGACGCATGCGCGCGCATGTCCAAAGGCGTCCGTCGGTCGGTCGGTCGGTCAAGCGATTCCCGAGTGGGTCCGCCCAGGCGAAAAGCACCGAAAAGTGCCGGAAAGGTGCGAAAAGGCCCGAAAAGGTCCGAAAAGGGCCGGAACGGCCTGTACGAAAAGCGAAGGAAGGCAGACCGACCGACGGCGTTCGGTCCCGGCCGGCGGGTCTGCCGGTGTCCTCCTGCGGTTGCCGGGTGTACCGCGTCCTCCTGTGGCCGCCTAGTCTCCCCGTGTCCTCCTGCGGCCGCCGGGTCTATGCGGTCGCCGTGTTTGCATAGCCCGTGGCGACCTGTAGGGGTCGCTGCAGCGGGGCCGGCCGCGAGAACGGCGTCGGGGTCTGCCCGGCACCGAGGGACGCGCGCGCGCACGTCCAAAGGCATCCGTCTGTCGGTCGGTCGCGCGGTTCCCGAGTGGGTCCGTCCACGCGAAAAGCACCGAATAGCGCCGGAAAGGTGCGAAAAGGCCCGAAAAGGGCCGAAAAGGGCCGGAACGGCCCGTACGAAAAGCGAAGGAAGGCAGACCGACCGACGGCGTTCGGTCCCGGCCGGCGGGTCTGCCGGTGTCCTCCTGCGGTCGCCGGGTGTGCCGCGTCCTCCTGTGGCCGCCTAGTCTCCCCGTGTTCTCCTGCGGCCGCCAGGTCTACCGAGTCCCCCCGCGCCCCCTCGCGGCCGCCTGACGTACCCGTGTCCTCCCGCGGCCGCCAGGTCTACCCGGCCGCGGTCGCCATGTT
The DNA here is from genome assembly GCF_964211835.1 of Anser anser. Lineage (NCBI taxonomy): Eukaryota > Metazoa > Chordata > Aves > Anseriformes > Anatidae > Anser > Anser anser. The sequence goes on from NW_028154185.1 coordinate 374,725, forward strand.
TGCGTAGCCCGTGGCGACCTGTAGGGGTCGCTGCAGCGGGGCCGGCCGCGAGAACGGCGTCGGGGTCTGCCCGGCACCGACGGGCGCGCGCGCGCGCGCGCGAGTCCGAAGGCATCCGTCTGTCGGTCGGTCGCGCGGTTCCCGAGTGGGTCCGTCCACGCGAAAAGCATCGAAAAGCGCCGGAAAGGTCCGAAAAGGCCCGAAAAGTTCCGAAAAGGGCCGGAACGGCCCGTGCGAAAAGCGAAGGAAGGCAGACCGACGGCGTTCGGTCCCGGC